>NW_025110196.1:0-38065 GCF_011392965.1 Frieseomelitta varia | reverse complement strand
CTTACTATTTTCCTGTCGTTCTCGACGCTTGGAGAGTTCGCCGAAGCAGCAGAGGAGAGAATAAAATTACGATTCGAACAAGGGATGAAAACGAGAATTAAATATTGCAAGAGGAGTTTCGCAACGCGGGGCCCTCGCAGGAACGAAACGAAGAACTGAAAAATCTAGAAATGTCAGCTGACGTCTTGGCACCGCGAGTGCAATCCGCAGTCTCGAAATCGCGATTACGCGCACGGTCAAATACCGACGCGAAACCGCACGGTCATAATTAACAGTCATAAATTATCAATCTGAACATCGGTTAGTGGTGCGGCCTGGCGCCTGTGCAACACACGACAGGACAAAGATAGAAACGTAGGCTGCGTAGCACAGAGAGAGAGAGAGAGAGAGAGAGAGAGAGAGAGAGAGAGAGAGAAAGGGACGAGAGGAGGTGGATTAGAATGGTTGCGAGGGTGGCGGTAGCCGGTGCCGTGCAGAAACGGGCATGGTGAACGAAGGGTGATAGTCGAAGGGCGGCTACAGGATAGCCACCGGCCAAGTGATTGATATAGAGGTGCGGTCTGTACAGAGCCAACTGCTAGTTGCTGACTCTGTGACGTGTGCACGAATCTGCGAGCACTGCGACTCGCTGCGAGCCGTCACGCTGTTCCGCGACCCCAAAGAAACAAACGTACCCCCCGAATCCTCTCTGTTTCGATCGGTCTTCAAGCATCCGCTCTGCTCGATCCCTTTCGCAGTTTCTCGACGATCTTCGTTCGAAATTTTTCAACGTATCTCGAGTTTCGCGAATTTTCTCCATATTTAAACCGATCTCTCCTCCGTTTCAAAGGTATCAGCTTTTAACGTAGAAGACCGGGGGGGGGGGGAAGGTGGAGAGGAGGAAAGAAAAGAGACGCGAGGCTCTCGATACGAAGCAATTACCCGATTGCTTATCCTCCCGTTAGGAAAGCGTTTTAATTTCCTCCGCGTTCCACTCGAACAAAGAGTGATGTAATTTTCTCCGGCGAATAATTTTTGCAAGGACGGCGGCGTGCGGGCGAAGGAGAGAGCGAAAGAGAAAGAAAGAGAGAGAGAGAGAGAGAGAGAGAGAGAAAGTGGCTGAGCCGATAGGTGTCTGCAGAGAGAAGCTCAGATTCCCTGACAGGAATACAGACGGATAAACGGAGGAGATTCTGGGGAGGTAGACCGACGGACGGACGGACGGATGGACGGACACAACTCCAGAGATCCGAGCCACGGTTATACGCTTTAATTCCTTCGACGGCTTTAATTCTCATATTCGTATTCCACCTTCTCCCCACCTCCCACCCCGCGGAGTCCCCCTGACCGCTGCCTCCAGTCTATCCCACCCTCCTCTATCTTCTCCCCTTGGCTGTCTCTCCTCGAGCTTCAACCCTTTCGGCGCCTCTTGCCCGCTGCTTTAACGACACACGCGTTTCCAGAGTCGCAACCTTTCGTTTCACCGGTCTTCGCCATCCGAAATTTTCCTAATATCATTACTCCTCCTCTCCCCCCCCCCCCCCCCCCGCCCCTCCCGCCGTTTGGAATTATTCGTTTCGCTTTGAAGGTTTCGGTTCTCGTCGGTTCTCGTGCAACTGCGACACATTGGCGCGTCGCTCTTTACGTGCAATTACGTTTGTCAGTCGCTCGATCAAGGATGAGCCGATTCCTCGAAGCTCGCATTTCTCAGTTTCGAGGAGCGTTATTCCGGGACGTGACGCTCGAAAAATTTGTAAAAATTGAAACGGCGTCACGGAAATCAGGGACAACAATTCGCGAGGGAAAGAAACGTTTGCAGAGAGGCGAATTAACAGTTTAGAAGCGCGCGCAGGGAGTTTATGGCGCGCGAAATTTATGGAGTGTCGTTTCATGCAGAATCGTTCCGATAGGTCGATGAAGTTAACGAGATCGCAAATTGAATATGCATTAAGCGAATGAAATAAATTAATAGGTTCTGAAAAATATAAAGGACCGAGAGAGAGAGAGAGAGAGACAGAGAGAGATCTCGCAGAGCCAATGGAATTTATTCCGGAAATACGTCCTCAGCATGCAGAGGGATAAAGATATTCTGGTTTTTGCATGGATTAGTAATGGAAGCTCTCTCCCGGGATGGAAGCTCTTTCAGAAGGGAGTCGTTCGGCGTCGTGGTAAGGGATGGCCAGCGTTCCGTTTGCAAAGCCTTCTTCTCTCTTTCCTTCTCTCTATCTCGGGAATTATTGCGGTGCCTTCGATCAACCAACGAAACCCAACCGGCTCTGCCATTTCGGCGATTTGTTTCATCCCTGCTGATCGAACGTCACTCCCTCTTCCCCCCCCCCTCCTCCTTCGATTGTTTCAAATGTCACGAAGAGAAATGTACGACAAGACATAATATTAATTTTTCTTTCTTTCTTTCTTTCCTTCATTTCGTTTCGTTCCGTTCCAGTTTAACGAGTCGAAAAAATTCGAAATCGTCTCGAGCGAGAAAGCGAGCCCCCGCGACTGCAACAAAGAGGGATCGAATCGAAGAACAAAAAGCGTCAATAATCAGGAATTCGTAATTTTTCCTCGCGCGTGCGGATTTAATCAATTTGCAGCATTGACGTCCGCCGACTTTCCCCGCACCTCCGGTTGAAGGGAAAGAACGGAACGGAGGAAAGGAAGAAATTTCAAACGGAATGAAACACCAAAAAACAGCACCAAAGGAAGGGTTTTTTATTTGCAGCCAAGTAAATCCCGGCTTCGAGGTACTCTGCCTCTGAAACTGGGTGTGGCCATGTGGAGAAGGGTTGATGTAAGCTTATACGCATGCAGAAAGAGATGCCCACAGGCAGAGGCACGGGAGACGTGAGGATGGCGTGGAAGAAGGGTCGAAAGGATAACGAATATGACGTCAATTTTAAGGCAGGCTGGGGGAGAAGCAATCACCGTCGGCTGGGATCGACCATCTCTCCCCCCGCCCTTTCCCCCCCTCCCTCCCCCCCTCGCGCGTTTTCCACCCACCCCGCGATTCTCACACCCCACACACACACACACACACACACCCGCGGACTTTGAACTTTGACTTTATCAAACTACAGGAGCACCTTCAGCCAGGTGGAAACGCGTGTATTATGTTACGCGAGGCAACATCCTTTGACGAGGCTCGATCTTGCTCCGCGTGGAATTCGACGGGGAAACGTCGAAAAAAAAAGAAAGAGAGAGAGAGAGAGAGAGAGAGAGAGAGAAAAGGAAAAAGAAAAAAGACAACGAGCGCGAACAAGGTACGAAAAGAGAGAAGAAGCGAGAGCAGAGGGACGGAGGGATGGGAAGGGAAGGAAGCGCGGAAAGGAGCCGAGAAAGAAAATCAGAGGGAGGGATGCGAATTCACCGCATCAACAGACAACGCTAATTAGCGGATACTAATTATCGAGGGGGGGGGGAAATGAAAAAGTTTCTCTCCGGTAGTGTGCAAGCATTCCCAATTCCAAGCCGGTGGCTGTTCAAAGCGCACAATCGGATGCCACCCCAGCCGACAAATCGTGCAATTGGTTTTCAATGACTGGGATTCGATGTTCAGGGCGTTAAAAAGGCACCGTGTTAACCAAACACGGCCGCGTTGAATATCGGCACCGCCGCTCGCGACTTAAAAAAAAAAAAAAAAAAAAGAAAAAGAAAGAAACCGCGCGTGCTGAAGGAGGAAGGGGAGGGGAACAGATGGCTCGGCAAGTTAGAGTGCCCTATTATGCCTCGATGCGATAACGAGGCAACGATGGGAGAACGACGCGTAACGACGCGTAATGACGGGGAACGATGGAAAAGTTGACTTCCTTGTAACAATTACGTCATTAATAATGATCGTAATGCTAACGGCTCATCTCGTCGTGTTGGCAGCATCCGACGCAACACCCAGCGGCAGAGCCAGTGGCAGCAGCAGAAGCCAGCCGCGATAAAAGCTCGGAAGTACGTATAGGCGCCCGAAGCCACGGATATAGAAACGCTTAAGTGGTGCATTGGAATCCCCCAACCTCGTCGACTGGCTGCCACCACACCACGCCACGCCACGCCACGCTACACCGTCCCATCCCTACGTCCCTTCTCAGCCATCAGTCCCATCGGGCAGCCGACGACAGCCTATTGTTTCAACGTATTAGTCATTCGACGTATCGTAAAGTGTGCTGGCGAGGTACTCGCGGTTCTCCACCTCCTCCGAATCTACGTTGCCTCCACCTCCGGAGCCGCAACCATCAGCACCAATACGCATTTTCAGGGGATCAGGCACTCGGTTGCTTCAACCGCGCCGCGGTCGACGACGACGACGACGACGACGACGACGACGAGCTTCGAACAGTGACGCAGTTTGCGAAAGTTGCCGCTGTGCGTCGCCATCGGATGGATACCGAGTCTCGTTCGCAAGCTCGCGGAGTCTCGCCGCTTTTTACTGAATTTTCGACAGTGTCTGTCCACCAACGAATTCGAGAGAAACTTGAAACTCGTGTGCGTCGACTCCTCGCGCGATCTTACGCATTTTTCGCAAACATCGTGTAAAATTTGTATCTGTCATCGAAGAAACTTCCTGTGGTTACACGAAACTAATCGCGTGGCAATATATTCGAGATTCTTTTTGTCAAACTTTCACGCCGTGTCGAAACTTTCCTCGAATTGAAGATTTTGTCACTTTTGGCGCTTCCTTCCTCTCTGTTTAATACAAGATTTCTATCTGGAGGCACCGTGATCTCGATCTTTGATATTAAATAGCCGTAACTGCTCAAACTTTGAATTCTATCTCTGATCCATTAGACGCTAATTATCAGCCTCGGAACGAAAGATTGAGGCAAGTGAGACGTAAAATTTTAAAGAAATTTAAAAGGAAATCGTAGAAACGTGTAGCAGTGATCATTTAATCTGACGACTGATTATGTCCACGATAAATGCGCAACATTCCAAAATGAAAACGCGAACATTAAGAATTAGAATTAGAACAACCAAAATGGTCAAACTGATCAGTTTCACGATTTTTGCTGGAAATTTTACAGATGTGTACAAACAGCGTATTTTTAGTGATTCAAATAGTTTTTACGTAAAATGTACAAATAAAAGCTTGTGTATAAAGTTATTCTATTTCTTCCACTTTAACGTCTTCGATGGAAATTTTACGTTTCAATCGTCGGTCGTTCCAGCGTGTTTCTCGCAATCGACGTGCAATTGAAAAATTAAACGAACGGGGAAAAAACCTAGACCAGATTCGCTTAAACAAAGAATTCACGAGAAAGGAAGAGATTTATGCCGTGAACTGAATTTTATACCTGGGGCAGGTTCTACAATGTGTCTTATCTGATCGCGATACCAGAATTTATTAAAGGAAACCAGCTCCACCGTATAGGAAGTAATCTTTTGTTGTACGTCACTCTGTAACCTGTTATTTTTAATGCAAGTTTTTTCTCATATCGGCCGGCGATTCTTGTACACTCCTGCTACACGATCGCTACGAAATATGAATGCAATTTACGGTACAGATTATTCCGAAAGCCGGAACCACGTGCATGAAACAAAGTGCAAAGTTCATGTCGATAACCGCTGTATCGTGTCACGATACACTCATTACGATACACTTTCACAGTTGAACATTTCTCCGAGGCGGCATAATTATCCACTGAACAGAAACTATCTGTCAATCTATCTCCGATCGATGCGAGGCAAAATTCTTTTTTCACACGTTTAAATTAAAGTATCAAAATTAATTGTATCAAAACTGGTAGTCTGTGATTAACCCCTTGCGCTGGAATAACGTGCCACGCACGTCGAGAACTTTTTGTTCCAAAATTGTAATATTTTCTCAGATTTATAAGTATATTTAAGTAAGACAAAATAGGCAAAACAAATAATAAATTTATTACTTCTCAATAATTTCTATCCAGTGATACCGTATCGACGAGTTCAAAAGGAAATCGACGAATTATTGTATATGGTTTGGTCACTCGTTATGGTCCGCAATCAATTGCCAGCGCAAGTGATTCAGGATACATACAAGTAAATTTTATTTTATTTAAAAGTTAATACAGCTTTTATCTGTAATATAATTTAACAATAAACACACTAAATGTTAATGTATTTAACTGGTTATATTAGGCATAACATAGGTTATGTTATAACATTATATATTATAACATAACATGTTATAATAAGTAAAATTATATATTTAAGTAAAAGAAAATGGGAAAAACAAGTAATAAATTTATTACTTCTCCATAATTTCTATCCAGACGAATTCAAAAAGAAAGCAACGAATTATTGTATGCGGTTTGGTCACTCGTTATGGTCCGCAATCAATTGCCAGCGCAAGTGATTAAGGATACCTACAAGTAATGTCGTTTCCTGACACTGTAGAAAATTTTATTTTATTTGAAAGTTAATACAACTTTAATCTGTAATATAATTTAACAATAAACACACTAAATGTCAATGTATTCAACTAGAATATATGTTATATTAGCCATAACATAGGTTATGTTATAACATATTATCTATTATATATTACAGCATAACATGTTATAATAACTAAAATTATATATTTAAATAAAAGAAAATAGGCAAAACAAGTAATAAATTTATTACTTAATAGTTTCTATTCAGTGATATCGTACCGACGATGATTTCAAAAAGAAATCAGTTCAAAAAGGAATTATTGTATACGGTTTGGTCACTCGTTATGGTCCGCGATCAGTTGCCAGCGCAAGTGGTTAAAAAGGAGTCTGTCAAGTTCAGAAAAAGTGGATACAAGAAAAACCAAGACCTCGAGAAGACCGTGTTCCTAAAGGAATCTTATTCTTATCTCGAAACATTGAAACGTTGTAAATATCTTGCAATTCGAAATCAATTTCCTGGAAGGCAACAGTCTAACATTTCCCACCGCATCAGAAGACGATAAATTACTAGACGAGTGTTGGAGCAGCACCTTTTTTCGACGTTTACAACATGGGTTTCGTGCAAACGGTTCGATCGATCGGACGAATGTAACGTGTTCGGTGAAAAATGTTGAGAATGCAAGGCAGAGAAGAAGAGAGGCGAAGACAGACATATCGATAGGTGGAGGAATCGCGTACGACGGCACGTAACGAGCCACGTTTCCTCGAGGTTCGGTTTCTCAGACGATGGCCGTCACGTTCCGGCCTTCATCGATCAGTTGATCGTGGTATATCGTGACCCGCCGATCGTACTTTAATCCAAACGATGCAATCGAGCACCGCATTGCGCCCCTTGTCGTGCAACTGCGACACTAGAAACAGTTGCACACGATTGCCCGCGGAATTCATACTGATATTGATTGGACAAGGCTTGGTGCATGCACGGCGACGTAATCGTATGATCTTCCTAACGACATAAGTACGCTCAGACTACAAATGGGCAGCGAAAACTTTGCCCCATTACTTCAAACTAAACTAAACTGTTACTTTACCGTTCGAATCGAAATCTTCGGTAAGTAAGCGAAGAAAATGGAAAGTCGTAATGTTTGCACGAGGCACACGCCGGACGCTCTGTACAGCGTGCTCTTCGTCACATTTTAATCGTACTTTCGAAGATCATGTTCTTCTCTCTGTCGTTCGGCAAATTTCTTTCGAGGGAAATACCGAAAAGTTTGGCGAAATAGCAAATATTCGTCTGAAGATCAAGTAAATTCAGCTTCGTTGCGAATTGATAGTGAATTTTCTTCGAGAGATTAACCAAACGAACCAACCAGGTCTTGTTGCTTTTATAGAAAATTACAACCTAGCGTTCTAGTGTTTACTTCACGGTTCGTTTGAAATTAAACGAATACACTTGCGTTAATATTTCACGATACGCTTGATTCTCCCGAGTTTATATTGAAAGCCTGTAACGACAGAGTGCAAATACGTGTAAGTCCGCTTTGTTTGTGCGTGCAGGCTCGCCGTTAAATATTACAACAAACTTCGCCCGGCGGGCAAACAGAAAAAGAAAGACGGATCGTAACTCGAGGAATATTAAACGCAAAGCAAAAGGTGATCACGTACGCACGGCCCGGGGGCCACCGTGGTGGCCCCTGAAAAATGTAATAAAATACGAAAGGAAGAATCGGTTGTAAAGTAATTATTAATGTCGGGACATGCAACGGCGAGCTGCCGCCAGGAAACTTTTGGCAACACGCGAATAAGCCATATTCCTTTCGGCGTACGTAGTTCAACTTTGACTCTGGGGAAAGGGCGTTCCATCCCCGGCCTGATCGTCGACTTTAATTTCTCATTGGCACCGTGTCCCTCTCCCAAATATGCGAAATATCGACGTTTCGCATCGCCGTCGATCCTTGACTATTTATACAAAGGAAACACTCTGCTCGGCCAATGTAAAATTTGTCGAAACAAACGACCGAGTATGAAATTGAGAATCGATGCAAGTTGGAAAAATGCAAATTTCGGCGATCGAATGTCGCCTGTATTAGTTACAGTAGTCGAGAGTAACAGAGTGTAAAAGTGCAAAAGTCGATGAAAGAATTAAAGTGTTTGACGGTGGATACAAAGAAACGGAGGTTAAAGTGAAGTTAAAGAGAGGAAAGAGAGAACGAATGGAGCATGGTGCGAAAAGCAAAAGAGGCCTGTTAGTACGCCGGTAAAAGTGGGTGGTGGGATTTATCCTCGGCGGTGATTTCCTCAGATTTTCCGCTCGTATTATTTGTTCGACATCAGGTCGACGGAGGAGAGTGACGGGGCAAGGGAGCTCCGTCCGTTTCTTTACACTGTGAAGAATATCAATTGTTAGAAATACAAAGGGTAAGAGAACCGAGGGAGAGAAACTGGCAGATAGAGGGACAGAGACGGCTGTCGGTAAAAAGAGAAGGAGAAAGAGAGAGAGAGAGAGAGAGAGAGAGAGAGGAAGAAGGACCGCGTCGCGCGTAGTTTGGGGTAAGGAAGAACCGCCGACGTTCTATATAGAGAGTGACGTAGGGTAGCGAAAGGAGGGTGCCGCCTGTGGCACACCGCCCCTGTATAAACTAAATTCTTAAGAGAATTTAACCGTTTGAATAGCTCGCAAATCCATTGCAAATGTTTACACGGGATTTGCACGACCGCCCCCTCCCCACGCGTCTCTCGCGCTCTTTCCGCTCGCATCACCGAGCCATCCGACTCTTTGACTTTCCTCGTTCAGAAGGTTTCGATATTCCCGATTTCGATCGAAACCTTGCCAATGGTGCAGCCTCTGTAATTATCGATTGAGAAGAAGCACAATAATTCCAGTCCAGTCGAAAGGAAAATTCAAGATCCTGATTAGTATCGAAGAGTGTCGCTTTTAGAAAATATTGAACGAACTGGTGGAACGGTTAGAAGGAGATGGCCAAGAGACGATTGCTTGGCAGGCGAAATCGATTTAATGCAGAGACGCATATCAAGGCAGAACGAGGAGGAGGCTCCCCAAGGCGGTCGCGATGCAGGGAACTTTGCTAGGAAACTTCTATCAAGAACAGAGGCAAGACCGCAACGATCAGTAGTCCTTCCCGGTAGCAGTTCGTCTCCGGTTTACGGACGTATGTAAAGCACCGACCGAAACAGCCCCCAAACCTCCGCGACCGCTCCCTTACCTGCTCCTCAAGACAAACAGTGGCGGTGTCTTAACAAGTGGACCAAGCTGCGCCCAAGACAAAGGGTAATTGAGGGCAGGGATTAATACCCCTATACACCAGAAATCCAGCCTGCCCCGTTCTCTCTCGGAGTTCTCTCCTCAGACTGTATCTCTCTCTCCATGGAAGGAGGACACATTCACTTCTGGTCTCCCGTGCTCGCCCTCTTGTTTGTCTCTGTCCTACTCTCTCTTTCCCTCCGATCTGACCGTAAGTCCAACTCCTTCCGCTTCTTCGACTTCCTTGCGCGCGACCCTCTTCCATCTCGCCCGTCGCGTGAGTACTTGTTTCTTCCCACTGTGTCCTCTCTGTCTCTAAGAGGGAGTTCTCCTTCGAATCTCCTGTGTCTCGAAGGAGAAACACACCGACGCGACGCGACGCGACGCGGTCCGAACCGAGGGCCGGTCATCTTGCTAATTAAACAATCAAATACGGGCTAGCTCTCAAGGTTTCCCATTTCCCTGCCCGGGTTTCTCACGAGTTTTTCCCCCTTTGATCGAATCGTCAACCACCATTCTCTGTCTTGTCGAAAATTCTGACTCGACGGGAATTTTATTGCAGAAACCTAACTGTTTCGAACTAATTTTCACGTAATGTCGCTCTTGAAACCTCTACTACGTGAAACCACATCAGCGAAAACCAATCACGCGAGTATGTATTTAACCTTTTGTGCCATGCACGTCGAGAATTGTTTATTGTAATATTTTCTCAGTTTTAAGTATATTTTCCCGGCCAAAACAAGTAATAAATTTGTTGCTTATTAATCATTTCTATCCAGCGTACCAACGAGTTCAAAAAGAAAGCGACGAATTATTGTGGACGGTTCGGTCACTCGTTATGGTCCGCAATCAGTTGCCAGCGCAAGTGGTTACGGATACTTATAAGTAGTATCTGTTTCTGACACTGTAGAAAATTTTACTTTCTTTAAAAGTTAATACAGTTTTAATCTGTAGTATAATTTAACAATAAACACACTAAATGTCAATGTGTTTAACTAGAATATAGGTTATGTTATAACATATTATATATTATATATTACAGCATAACATGTTATAATAAGTAAAATTATATATTTGAGAGAAACAAAATAATAAATTTATTACGCTTCAATAATTTCTATCCAGTGATATCGTACCGACGAGTTCAAAAGGAAATCGACGAATTATTGTATATGGTTTGGTCACTCGTTATGGTTCGCAATCAATTGTCAGCGCAAGTGATTAAGGATACATACAAGTAAATTTTATTTTATTTGAAAGTTAATACAACTTTAATCTGTAATATAATTTAACAATAAACGCACTAAGTGTCAATGTATTCAACTAGAATATAGGTTATATTAGGCATAACATAGGTTATGTTATAACATATTATCTATTATATATTACAGCATAATACATGTTATAATAACTAAAATTATGTATTTAAATAAAAAAAAATAGGCAAAACAAGTAATAAATTTATTACTTAATAGTTTCTATCCAGTGATATCGTACCGACGAGTTCAAAAAGAAATCAATTCAAAAAGGAATTATTGTATACGGTTTGGTCACTCGTTATGGTCCGCGAACCAGCTGCCAGCGCAAGTGGTTAATATCCGACGCAAGCAAGAAGGCGCCGAGAACGCGTATCGATTGCATCGAGAAGTAAATCTACGAATTTCTAAAATCTCACGTGCGTAACGTGCGTAACGTGCGATAGTCCTGCGTCGTACTTGGGAACAACCCTTTCGGGACGAGGAGAGAACGCGACAAGGAGGGGAAAGGAGACGGAAAGACAGAGGCGAAAGGGAGAAACAAATGACAAAACGAAAGGGAGAAAGCCGAGAGAGAAAGTGAAGAGGAGAAAGAGAGAGACTTTACCCTCGCAGAATTATAATACAAAACGTCATAACTATCTTCCTAATCACAGTTTATTCTAACTGGTTCCTTCGTAACGAGGTGGCGTAGTCCTTTGTGCCGACTGCAAAGTACGCGGACAACCGGATCGTAAAGTAGAACCACCCCACGGGACCCCGGACGATGTTCAACGTTCTTAGAGCATGAAACTCGAAAGGACGGCATTTGGAAGGCGTACGAATATTACGATTACCCTCCTAAGCGCAGTTCATTATCATCGTTTGTACGATACAGATAGAGTCGGGAAGTTCGTATCGCGTTCGTACCACTGTTCGTTTGGTACAATAACGATAACGGCGTTTCGAGGAGTATCGTAAGTATTTAGTAATTATCATTCGGAGTACACAACGGCCTTACTGCTGAAAGTTGCTGATACGTCGAATATTATTAATCGTTTAAAAACGCCGAATACAAGTGCGACTTCGTCGAAAAGCTTTCTCTTCCCTTCGTCAAGCGTTTTCGCGTAATTTTCGTTTAACAATTTTCTCTCGATCACGGAAAGAAAGACAATCAAACATTCTAGAAAAAGGATCGTCGTTAAATTTTCCATCGTGCGACATAAAAGAAAAATGATACGCGAAGCACAGTAGTATGACTTCGACAAAAGCAAGGCGTGTTAATCACCTAGCAACGACACACTGTCGCCGATGTATTAATTATTGAACGGTTGGCCAGTGACCGAGGGTTTCATCCATAAAACACAGCAGGGTTGCGAGGGAGTGGAAAGAAGTTGGATCTCGCAAACGCGTCACCTAGATACACGACACGAGATAATTGCCGTTATAAATTTTACATTTTATTGCCGATCGACCAGAGGCGATAGGGATTATTGCGTGCGTTCGATTGTAATGCATTATCTTTTGCCGCCTAATGCTTTCGCCGTTCGAGTTGGCGATCTGTGAATATTCTCTGTCCCGCGTTTTCGTTTTATCGTACGATCGTTGCAACGTGCAACAAGCGATAATTGTTCTCTCAGCCTACATTCACGACCACCGACACGATTATGTCAGGGAGGGAGTACGCTCTTCATCTACGATGATTTTTTCTGATAAATCAAACACTTGTGTGAAAAGCAGCGAGTCGCGTCAATTATTTATAAACGTTTGTAATCGATAGACGTTATAAATTCATGCTACTAATAAGTTCCTTTGTCGGATCTACAATACAATCGTTCCCTGTTGTATTTACGATCGTTAGAACGATTAAAATTTATTTAACCGATGTACGTTTCTCGTAAAATTATAATTGCGCTTTTTTATAAATAAATGCAAAATACAAAGTACGCGATGACGACACGATCCGTCGGTTGAAATGCGATTTTTCTCTCGATCGGAAATTAAACTTTTCAAACTCCGGAAATACGTGATCAACACAATTTCTGCGCCTTTGTTTTAAAATAAAATAACGTGCCGAAATAATATCGACTTTCAGATATTATTTGCGTTCGTGAAGTTATCGGTATATTTGATCATGTATCGTAAGGCAAACACCGAATTGGAAACCAACGAGGAAACTTTCTAGCGAGCTAACAGAATATTTTTTCCAAAGCAAAGCATAAAAAAAAAAACATCCAACTCATTTTACGAATCCAACTCGTTCTTGCGAACGGGGGGAAAATCAATCATCCCATTCGGTCGATTGCGCTATCGTTATTTTTGCAACTATCCTCTTTTGCAAAAGTAAAAGAAGACACAAGATGCACGCATTGCTAAACCGTTCGAACGCGAACAAAGTAACTGTTAATCTTACGATAATTTACGAAGTAGTTAACCGAGCAACCTTTGACCTACGAGCGTCTTGCATGCAGCCATTGGGTGGTTAGTGGGAGGCTAAAAGGTAAGACTACCCGCCGATGCAACTTGCACAAGGGGGTGAAACAGGAAGGGGTGTAAGGTCTTTTCGAGACCGTACTTATGTACATGTACCTGGCTGCGTACCTGGCAATGCCACTATCGATTATTAGTTGTTATCTTGGTGAAGTATTGTAACCCCACCGACCAAGTAGCAACCAGCAACGCGACGACCACGAATACCAGCGGCTCGGTCAACGGGTGTGCACCACCACATCCCTTTCTATCGTGGCGCGCACAGGGCCTCGGCCACTTGCATACATCACTCGACACCGAGATAAGACTCGGATGGATCGTTATACTGCCCGGTCTATGATTAATAATTACTCGCGAGCCTTTATCAGATGCCAGACGACGGTAGAGTTACCTCGATAACGAGTAATCAAACCCCTACGAGTTGGACGGGCTTTACGTTCACTCGGAGAATTCTACTGCTACGGCTACGCGTCAACCTCGTCTAGAAGACGAGTTAGGGACGAGTGATTAGACACGAAATTTGTTTCTAAATTTGTTTGCTTAAACGTGGATGAAAACAGATACATTTTATATTTTTTCAAAAATAATTCAAACAAATTTCTGTCTTCTATTTTTAAAATTAAATTGGGAAAGGATACGCGTACATCCCTTATGCTTACTTTATTTTTCTTCTTTATCGTTAAATTGGGAAATGTCGACGTTATAATAAGGTAAGGAAAAAAATTTGCAATACAACGGTGTCTTTAGAATCGTTAGTTACGGATTGCGAGCGTAATCATGGAAATTCTAGTTAACTGTGCCGAGACGGTCTTTCGTCCCGCGTGTCGTGTCGTGACACTTTCTCGCCCTTGTAAATGCAAATTTTATTAATAACGAGGAGGTTATATTTCAAATTGATCCGAGTTTCGCGCCAGCTCAGTAATCGCATACTTTGGGTCACGCACCCGTCGTCGCTGTTACATTTGCAAAAAAGGAAAAAGAATTCCCGCGCGTGCAAGGGTACATACATATGTACATACAAAGGTGCAAGCTAACTAGATAACTAATATCGCGGAAAGTTTGTTGAACCATCGCCCAAAGTATAATCGTATCAAATTTCTACTTAATACTCTGTTTTTTATTATATGTGTGTTCAATGTACTAATTAATTTGATGACTTTGTTAAACAAATATCGGTCAACTTCCTTGAAAATAATGGAAAAGCTATCGGTTATTCTTAATCTCGGTTTAAATGATAGAAATTCCCATTATGAAATCTTTGATGCCGCTCTTTACAAGTTTTACATTTTCTAACAACTTTATTTAATACGAAATAAATCATTTCTGCAATTACAAGATTTCTCTCCTTTAATTGAAATACAGAAAGAATGCAGTGTTTCGTATTGCATTCCTTAAAGGGTATTATATTCGTTATATTCGTTTCGATAAATTACGTAACCGTTACGTAACCATTACGTCATATAACGTATATCAGTAAGCCACGATTTAAAACAGTTGAGGTTAGCAATTAAAAATTACAAAGGGTGGAATCATTTGAATTTCAAAAGAAGCGCATAGTTGCTCAAGGCGCATAGTTACTCGTAGTTAATTAAGTTGAATTAATTTATACTTTATTCGATTATATAAATATTCAACGTTGAAGAGAAAAAAGTGTAAATTGGATATGCGTAGCTACACTTACTTCGCTTGCGAAACGGGAGACTGGAACAGCATATTCTCGTTCAAGAGTCACAAGTTACCGTTCGTTTGTTCCGCGCGCCTATCGCTCGATAAATCCACCGGTACGTATAATTTCTAAAACACATACGGTTGATAAAAGGCTTGTGCACAGAGTTAAAACCGGGGGGACGCCGTGTTTCGTTCGAGAGCAACCGTTAATCGCGATCTACACTAACCCATGTTCGTATTCAAGTCTAAAGACTCAGCCAATCACAGTGACCATTCGACCGGCAACGTCCAATCATCGCGGCGGACACTCGCGTAGCAGTGGTCACGTGGTATGCTCGATTTCCCTCCAACCGCACCAACACGACGTGAACGTTCCGTGCGCTATCATCAGCCGCAATCGGATATCAATAGAATTTGCATAAAAATCTATATACGCGTCCCTGGTAAGTCATATTGCACGCCCGAAACGATGAGACACCGTGTATTTTATGAAACAAACATACCGTCACACTGCCGCTATCCTGTGCGTTAAGATACAGGCGACAAAACTGTTTGAATTTCGCAATTTTAAGGATTAGTGTTTTTCATGGTGTGAAAAAAGTTACTAGAAATTCAGAACGAACAATTGATGAAAAAATTCTATTTTTGTCGTCAAGATCTCTTGTTTGCTTGATATCAGATGTAAAAGATATGTATTTTAAAAATATGTATCATCTTATTTTAATAATCGCGTTACGTAACATTTGAGATGTATAGTTGGTAGCACTATTACTAACAGTTTGAAGTTCCTCGTAAGAGTAACGATGTAAATGAATGTTACAGTTGAATATTGCAGTTGAAAGTGTGAATGGTTCAAATAAGTGATTGATTTATATAGGTATAAGCAACAATTTCTTTTATTTATTGTAAATTAATTCTGTTATCATTTTCAGGCTTCATGATCATTACCAGTTTTCTTAAAAATTCGATTCATTTCGTTTGTTTTTAATTCAGTATCATTATTGTAATTATTCGCGAGGAATTATTCGCATCATACTACAACTCTTCATATTTGTTTCAAAATCAGGAAATTCAAAGGAGAAACTCGCGAGTCGTAGTGAGGTTAAGTTTGAAATTATGTCGCTGTGGTCAAGGATGATGGGATATCGATCAAAGCTGTTAATCAGTGAGTACGCCAATTAGTAGACAGTATTTCATAACAAATAACAATTTTCATTTTTATGTCAAGCCATACGTTCAAAGATATACACTCCCGTCCATAAGTCACCGAATACTACGACAAAATGAGGTAATTATATTTGAAATGACTTATTTTATAAAACGAAATTACTACTTATTACATATGTATAATATCTAGAATACATATGTCAAACAATTTATATGTCAAAAAACCAAGTAGTACATAATATATCTTTGTGCAAATATGACGACCAGAAATAACCGTGACATCTTTTCGTTTAATTTTAACAACATTTCGAAATGAATTTCTTTCCACGCTTCTTCGAATTTCTTCCATAAGTATTTTTTTCGATTTTGCACACATTTCTGAAGTCTTTTGTCCAATATCATCCTATAATACATCTATTGGATTCTTTGAATACATATACATATTTTTGATATATTTTGAAATATATATTCAGATCATATACATAAAATATCAGTTTTGTTTTCAAGTATTGTTATAAAATAGAGTAAATAAAGTACATGTAACAAGATTTTATAATAAAACAAGTCCAGAAAATTATATCTGTGTTCTAGTAACTATTTTAGCTGAAAATAAGCAAGTGTCTGATGACTTATGGATGGGAGTGTACATTATAACCAAACATTATCGTCTGAAATCGATCGTTCTCTTCGTTTGATATTTATTCTCCGTCGTGTAGAATTGAAATTCTACTTGAACGATGAAAATTTGAGAAACATTGACGCGAACAAAGATCATAATGTTCCAAACTATTCCCTTCCCACACGATGCATTTGTTCTATTCGAACACCCCATCTAAGCGACTTCCGTTCCCTATCGACGTCGACACGCGTGTCGACACACCCGGAATCGAGGCTTTCATTCAGTTTTAAAGGGCACCTACAATGTAGGAAGTATGAGAGGGTAGCATTCGTAATGCATGTAAACGGCAATTTACACACGTATTTTCACGTAAAATGGTGCAAGAAACCAATATATTATTTGTTTCTACTGCGACAAAAGTGATTGATATTTTACATACACTACGTTAAAAGTTGATATTTAATACCTGCAGGTTGAAAAGGCGTTATATAAAATTCTGCTTTCAAATGTAATACGTTCAAATAGACTAGGTGTCTCGATTAATTCGTTGGCTACGAAAATACCAAGATTTTCTGATAACTAAACTTCCTCGAAATAAATTTGAACGAAATAAATATTACACGAAACGCGAGTCATTCGAAACTTCATTAATGTATTGTAAAGTGGAAAAGAAACACCGATAATGAATTTGCTTTTAATGATACAGAGAAAATTCATACGACATCAAATACAGGCTTTCACAGGAGTTATAAATAAAATATTAACACTATCTTCGAAATGTACATATTTATATTCTCTCTCCGTTTATTTCTCGCACTTCTAAATCGTGAATGTTCTTCAAATTTGTCCAGCCTCCAATCGTTCCTGGACGGAAAATATCCACTAAAGCAATTAAATCGAAGGTCTCATGCCATGGTCCGAGTTGTCGCTGATGCTCCCGTGATAAACGAACGTTCGCGAGAAGCGCGGGTCTCTCGCATAGATACGGGTAATTAAGCCTGGCTCTGAAATTAAAAACCGAACTCGCGTCTACATGCAGAGGGCGCAGAGAAAGAGGAAAGAGAGACGGAGAAAGGGAGAGAGAGAGAGTGAGGAAGAGAGAGCAAGGAAACGGAAGCTCAATCAAACGGGCGTAATAAAAAAAACGCGAACGCGGGCGCGCGCTTTCGATTCGTTACGCGGGAGCGGAACGAGCGCAAACACGAGACGGCACGCGGCCCATGAAAACGTAAAATCGTTCGGAACGAGTAGTCTGCAGCGATGCAGAAAAGAAAAAGATCCGAGAGAGAGGTTTGCCTCGGCCTTTTTCTCTTCCGGCTAGAAGCTTGGAGGGTTCGGTTTAAAGGCCGTTTTCGGCGAAAAACACTGGCCGCCTCGGTGCACGCGGCTGATTTCGATTGAATAATTTATGTTTCATTACGGCAGCCCGTGGCTTATAGACGCCTTGCAAACGCCGGCCGTTCCGTACAGGCACAGAAAGCCCTGAGCCAACACTGGACCGTCTGAATCAGACGGCCTTTCACATATTTCCTATAGGCATTCAGGCCAACGGTGAAAAGAATTTTGTATCGAGGTTATTGAAGGGACGCCGGCCGATACCGGCGCGATGCCTACCGTCCTCCTCCTCTTCCGCCAATATAAGAAGGCCATTTTTTTTCATCCCCGAGCTCGTGCTTATACAACCCGACCGAATCATTCTACCGGCCGAATTCATTCAATCGGTTTTAGCGGATTGCCGTCTCGTTGTTACCTCGATACAAATTCCTTTTTTGCGCTCAATGATTTCAGACCTGAAAGACACTGCCTTTAGAAACATCTAGTCTGCGTTTACATTTCATTCAAACCACGGTTTGGAAGATCAATCTAAGAGATATGTCACACATCGGTGGCAATAGCAAAAAAATGCGGAAGCATTTCCACTTGAGAGTTAATCGTGCTCGTCGGAGAAATAAATGGGGCAAAGGCATCTGACATAAGAATCGGACAGCGGTGAGGGAGAGCCGTGGAAAGGCTGAGAGGGAAGAGGATGCCGGAATGAAAAACATTCGGGGAAAAGTTGAAAATCGTCTGCTATATTATTAAAGCTGTCCCCATCTACCTTGGTATAGAGCTTTGCGTCACCTAAAATATCTACCCGTGAACGAAGTATGCATGTCAATATTTTATAATACGACAAGACACATAAGGGATCCCGCCCCCAAGGCACTCGATATCTTCCCGTTTGCCAGATATTGTTCGAGGGTGGAAATTGATAGGGTGGCGCTGATATAATCTACGATACACGTGAGCGCAGCAACGAAGCCCGTTTTTTTTAATTTCGTCGTAATCAATAATTCAGTTTGCACCCCCTTCGACTCCTTTGTGCGATTCTTCGAAAAATCTCGACGCTCGCGCGTTAGCGAATGATTTTTTTTAGAGTACATTAGTACGCACGATATTTTCTAAATATTTTCGGTAGGTGTAACAATGAATACATATATTTCAATAATTCAGTAGAGCTCAGATTAATCACACGCGTGTTTTACGTAGACAGTTGAAAAAAATCGTACTGACAAAGAAAATGGAATTTCAAGGTATCCACGATTCTTGTCGACCCTCTTGAAGCTGCAACGAATAAGGTAGCAGTGATTTACCGAGTGAAATTCGAGTATCGCGAAGCACGCGAAATGCGTATCGTGAATCCAATATATTGTTCATGGGATTCGCCTTATTAGATGGCTATAACTCATCGGAGATTCCGTAACAAAAGAAAACCGTATTTTGTATACGCGCTCTCTCCTTTGAGGCACAAAAATTCATTGGAAAATATTTAATTAACGTAAAGATCATCCGAGTATTCGCATACCTGTCCGAATGAAAATGTCTAAAAGAAAAATCAACGTGTGTACAATATCGTTCATCAGAACGAAACCAAAATGACAGTTGGCCTCTATGCAAATCGTACTTTTTAAGGGACGACGAATGGACGCGAAGAACGCTGTGGAACGACGGTCACGCCAAACTGTAATTTCCGCACGAGAACCAACGAAATACCTGCGATTCTTTTGACATTATCAAACACGTTAGTATTCTTCCAAACAACACTCATAAATCTTTAAGTCGTTCATCGAGTAGATCGGCTAAACTCAGCCCACGAGCTTAAAGAACAGAATTTGTAAATTCTAGAAATACTGCTTGCCGTCGTGAATTTGATGACAATTAATACGCGAGGGAAATTGTGCCAAACCAACAGTATATACAGGGTGTTTCGTAACTTGTGGGACCCACTTCGGGAGCTGAAAAAAATAATGAAAAAAAGTCATATAAATATATGTCCTATCGTTTATGAGATATAATGAATTTTATAAACAGAGCAGACTCTAGTAAGCTAGTTTTACCAGAGATGGTATATTCAATAATTGGGATGAAGAAGACCCACATGTTATTGTGCATTCAAGACATCAACACCAGTTTAGTTTAAACGTATGGGCAGGAATAATTGATAAATTTTTAATTGNTTCTCCGGATTTGAATCCATTAGATTTTCATTTGTGGGAACATTTAAAATCTATTGTATACGCAACATCGATTGAAAATGCAGAAATACTACGAAATAGAATAGAGCAAGGCTTCCGACAAATTCTAGAAACACCAAGAATGATAGAGAGAGTAACTAGATCAATGACAAGACGCGTGCAGGCTTGTCTTCACATGCAAGGTGGTCATTTCGAGCATCTTTTGTAGTAGTAATTAAAACAGAAGATTCATTATATCTCATAAACGAAGACAGATGGGACATATATTTATATGACTTTTTTTCATTATTTTTAGGCGTACAATCAGCTCCCGAAGTGGGTCCCACAAGTTACGAAACACCCTGTATATATTACAGTACAAACAAACAACAGTATACCAATGCATGCAGATTTTAATAAATAAGAGAAAGGAGAGAATCGAACAAGAAAAGAGCCAATATTTGCGCAAGAAAACTGTCAGCCGAGTGTTGTTCATGCTCAGAACGAAGACGTATTGAGAGTGGGAAAATGGAAAATAATGTAAGATCAGTTTGCAGCTACCCCTTTCTATCGGGGAGTCAGAGAGCCGTTTTGCATGGTGCTTCCAGTCGATAAGAAGACGGTCGGCTAGCGACCCCTTAACCTTCCATCGGCGATATCTACCGTACCGACTCAAGCACGAGTCAGCCTTTCGTTTCGTGGACAATGACGACGACGTTATGCAACTGCGATGATACATACGTGGATGTGATAGCATCTCGTTGATGTTTGCACGGGAGAAGGGAGCGCTCCCTTCCCGTACCTCTAGGAATGTTAACGGGATATCTTCATGTCCCTGATGCATTGGTGGTTATCGTGTAAACTGCATTATAGATTAGCTACCAGCTACGGTAATAGTAATAGCAATCATTATGCAAATAGCCGACGGCGCAATCTGCCGCCTCCCTAGACCTCCGCGACGTCTACGCTCACCTTTTACGCTGGCTCTTGCTTTCTCTTTGCTACTCGCGACGTTTCGACTAAACGGAATGATTAGTATCTTCTTACAACTTGCTAGCGTTGAAGTACGCCGTTTGTAAACGACGAAATAAGTTTTCTATGTTAGAGACGGGGAAACTAGAAACAGCTTGCTGAATTCTTCACATTCTACGGCAAATTAATTTTGTTTGTTGGTTTTACTTCGTTTGATCGTGTAAAAGAGGTGTTATTTCGTATTAAGTGTCGAAGTATTTGTATCGTTTTTTCTTTAGATGAAGAAGAGCGTGGTTCTTGAACGAATATAGAATGGTATATAGAAAAACCGATTCCGGGTCATTCGTCAAATCGGGAAATCAATTACCAGAATAGTTGGCAAGGAAGCTACGTCCTGTGTACGTTTCCCTGGAGGTTCCTCCTCCGAATAATGATTCCGGTGCGTGTCTTCCGGACGTCCTCAGTGACAGAATCGTTCGTCGGAAATAAATCGACAGGCAGTCACGAGCCATTCGTTTCTGTTGGCGAAAATGCATTTCTCCATTAATGTTTCATATTCCCCAGTAAGATACGACCCCAGAGACACAATTCATTTATATGTCGTATTCATTTATATCGCTCGGTGCGCACGGATCGTGCCAATACCCGATCGACCCTCCCCGATCGTTTGTCATGCGAGCAGCGGCTCCGTATGCGTATATCCGTTCACCGTGCACGCCATTCTTACATCCGTCATAAAATCACACGACACTGCGAGCTCGCAGGTTCGGTGTAATTACCGATGAAAGTAATTAGTTTTAACGTGAAACGTAAAGATTACTTGCAGAGAAAAAAAAACAAAAAGAAGAAAACATTGCAGGTGAAAATGAACGAACGCGAGGTAATGGACACAATAGTTCGAGATGGCTGCTTTAGTGTGTTGATTCTCTCTGTTCTACGATTTTCATAAAGATTCAGTGAAAGTAAACATTTTTAGTGAATAGGAAGTATTCATAGTCCACAATTTGTAACATTGTCTCAATTGGTTGAACTCGAATGGTATCGTGTGTCGGATTTTCACCGTGCTTGCAAAAGACAGTTCGCCGAAAGTCGACCGTGTACAATGGCCGGATAACGCCGGTACGAACGGTAGGTGATTCTTTAAGCGTGAAATAAATAACTCGAGGGAGGGCTCGACCGAAAATGTGACAGGAACGTTCCTGAACCTCACCCGTGGCCACGTCACGTTAACGAGAGAAGGGGAAAAAAAAAGAGCAGAAGGGCACATTTTAACGTCAACAATTAAAAATATTGTACATATATTATCGCGTTGGTCTCTCGGTCCCTGGCTTCATCTTTGCCCCGACTTTTACACCCGTAAGTTCATTTCGCTCGGAGTTGTCAGAGATTGCGTACGTCGCTGAATCTTCTCTCGTATTAATACGGCCATTACGATGGAATTTAGTGGAATATTTCACTGCCGTGGCTACGAGAATGCTACGTAAATAATAGTATCTACGAATAGCAGAAGAATGGATTGAAACGATGAAATTGGGCAATGTTTGACCAGTCGTACACATCGCCGAAACTATCGTCTCGTTTGAAATATGGGCACGCAGGAATTGAAAAAGTCGAATGTCTTGAAGGTGAATGGAAACGAAGTGAGAAACTGAAGGAGCCGATTGATAAATCGAACAGGCTACGGAACAGAGCAATCTCGCGCAAGAACGATGTAGGTCCTGGCCAGCGGACGGCTGCCAGACACGTGCACCATTTATACAAGGTGCCGGAGAATTGTAGAACGAAAAGGATTCGCCATCGGTGAAAGGCAAGGGAAGACGAATCGACGACACCACCGTACGAACCCACACTCGACGTCTTCCATACGTCAAAGCCACGCCAACTCATCTTCCCTGGCTTACTGAAATGTTCCAGTTCTCTCCACGCTGGATTAACACGTTGCTCAACAATTCAATTTTTCTCTTAATCAATCTTCGGATCGTCCAATTCTATTAAATCTTATAATTCCGAAGTGAGGGAAGACACGACGCTGGACATTTTACTGAAGTTCGGTCTTTTTTTTTCCAAGGCTATAAGGACAAATTGCACGGAGATGAAAGAATTTAAATTTTTATGAAGGGAGTTTCAATTTTAGGTGTATCAATCGCGAGCATGTGACGTGTATCGTGATTATGTTTCGCTACCCTGCGAACCCTTTCAGCGATAATATACTCGCAATAAAGTAATTAGCTGGAAGTTCGTTAGGTGTTGGCTGTAATTGATTTGGTTGATTCCTATTGGCGATTCAGCGAAAGCACTCGTGCTTAATGAAATGTCGGAGATAAGGGCAAGAGAAATGTACGGGCTGGTTATTGCCGTCGTTTATTCGTATTTAATGAGCGCACGAAAATGTGACTTTCCTCCATTCGTTTCTTTGACATGACTGACTACTTTCGTTCCATTTCTAAAGTTACAGCGCAAATTTTATTAATTTTGATAATGTAAAGATTGTGCCACTATGACTACTATGACTTAATTCGGTTTCTGCAACACCATTGAGAACAAGACACTCTGTATAATTAATTAGGGTAAAACGTTTTTCCAAACGTACGGTATATTACATTCGTTATTTTTATATAACGTTCTCAAATCTAATGTAACTTACGCTGAATTCCAACTTAACTGATCTAAATCGAACTCCACGGTGGTCAGACTTATTCAAAGCGAATACACAAGCCTCTGTTTCATAGAAATTAATATTTTTAATTCGATTTGAACGTATGACAGATTATTAGTCCCCTTTTCTGCCGCGAATAGAACCCGTGCTTCTCGCGGAGCATTTCTTCGCTTAGAAAAAGCTTGTGTGTATTACGTAGGGTTGAACACACACGCGTACGTACGTATTATACGCGGATACGTCGGAATTTCGTGGAGATGAAACGAAGGGGAGGCCGTCAGACAGACGTGCTGCAGTCAGATAGCGGAAGTGGTAGACGACAACTTCCGATGGACTGCATTGTGTGTACGAGTCGTATGTAAAGTGTGTAGGAATCAAATGTGAATTCATTCTGACACGTTGCTTCCTGGATTCCTCTTCTTCTTTCGATCGTGATCCCCGTAATCGCTGAGAAACATTCGTCGCAGGATAGCTTTCTCGACGATGCTAACTTTCTTACGGGGAGAAGATGGGATTCAAAAAAAGAAGAAAGAAATTTCAACGTCTGCTTCTCCCCCGATAGACCGAAACGCGGAAAAGTATCAGCAATCGACAATATTGTTCAGATACTTACATAAAGCAATATACGGAGGGTTCGAAAATCAATCAACGTAAGAACATCTTCAATTGATGGAAGAGTTTAATCATGGTAATATAGCCATCGAATATTACTAAATTTAATTGTCAGTTTTGACAATGAAAGTGCATTTGTCACGGCACAAGTCATTTTTAATGGGAAATGCCCTACGCCGGTTGGTATATATATATATATATATATATATATAAATTTATATCGTCAATATCGTCGCACTGTGCGCGGTGCGGACACGTTTTCAAGAATATCTCTCTGAACAGACAGATTTTTCAATTGCAAACGTTAAACCAGTTGCTCAGACAGTGTTATTAATACAGATTACATCTTCCCGTGGGCGACGAGCGAAATCATTTCAACCAGTCCTGATTGCCACCACATGCGGGTGCGTTTAAAGTCGTACTAATTAACACGGCAGCGATTCAAGATGTCGGCGGTGCACAGCGGAATGGGTTGAGACGGTGGAAGTCTTAAGGCGGCGTGTTCTCTCCGGGGAGCCAAGTGTTAGGAGAATTAACAGCAACCCCTGATCTTGGCCCTCTATGCTATCTCCCTAATAATAAACTGGTAATTCCCAATGCCCCTATAAGTTACTCCCTTTCAACGCCACAATAACCTACGAGTGTTAAGACGTATTGTCTAACGGGTGTTCGGCGCATTCGTTCTGCCACACGCACGAGTCTGACGATTATCGGTTGATGGATGAATCGAGGAACAACCATTGCTTCGACATCGAAAGCGAAAGACTAAATTGATTTCTTTGACGGGCAGTGAAGTGATATTCTCACGTTTCCACTGTTCGAACGCGATGAGAAACTTGCGCTTGGGAATGATGTCCAATACAATCGCGAAATTGTAACGAAGACACTTGCAACTTTAAGAAACACTTACTTTCAAATCTTTAAATCTTAATTAAGTAACACGCGCAACGACTTGGCTTGTCTTGAATGTATAATTCAAATATTCTGATGAGGAAATATCTCGTATCGTACAAGTATGTAGGTACGTGATGTAGTTTCAAAATATGTAGATAACGTGGATAACAAAGAAGAGGGGTAGTTCGCGGTTAACGAACCAGAATTGTTGATTAATCGACGGTTTCTAATTTATCCGGTGAAGTAAGCAAATACCAGGGGCAAGACAGAATTTCCAGATTCCTCGGCCACGTTTACCACGATGGAATATTGATGATCACGCGTTTTGCATATGTACCCTCTTCCGGACATTTAGCGAAACTCCGTCGACCGGAAGGTAATTCGCAGTTCGAATGAATTCGTCATGATTTCGTGAGCAATGTTCACCCGTTACATCGTTACAGGATGTGCTCACCTTCATCATAGATATCCAACCGCGGCTTGCAAAGTGCCTTGCTTTCGAGACGAGTTTTCGAGGTGTAAAACGACGGAAAGAGAGAGAGAGAGAGAGAGAGAGAGAGAGAGAGAGAGAGAAGGTGAAAACGCGGAGTTGCGAGCACATGAGAAAGGCTCGACCTCTCGACGAAAAAAAGACATAAATTTTTATCCAATACCCGCTCTAAGAACGTAACATTTCATATTCACATAGTCGTTAAACAAAATGGTTCGAAACTGAGAACAAATTTTTTCGTTTTTCTTTTTTTCAATTAAAATTAAAATGAGACTAAGTCATAAATAAAAAAAAAAAAAAAAACATTCAAAGATCGATCTTCTCGAGCTCTGATTGATAAAATTTTCAGTTGGTTCACTTATCAAAGACTCGTAAACATAAATTTCAAATAAACCTAATCACATGGTCGAGGACAGACACTAAAAAGCAACGAGAAACGTCTTATTGCGCGTAAAGGACTTGTTCTCTTGTGTTTAGCCGTGGATATCTGCTTCGTAGATTAGGAACGGAGGGAATGGTAACAGTGACCGATAAATTTCATGGCGACTGTCTCTTACTTGTAATTAAACGCACAATTTAAACGGGCCGTTAATGTCAGCATGCCCAAACCAAAGTGTCTTCTCTTGGTAAGTGTTCTCTTAGAACGCTGGTTTAAGGCTAGGATCAATTGGATCGTGTTGCGTAATAAATAGCGAAAGAGTAGAGTTCTACTGCAAGAATCAAGTTTTGTCCTTTTCTGAAACTCCAATTCGTTCGTCACAGTTGATAAATAATGATTTCAGCTGCTCGTGAGATATCTAGCGTCTAAGGTCCAAATACATACGAATCGTAACAAATTTATCGTCGTAACAATATCGACGAGATTAACATTTTACTGATTTTTTACTCGATGAAGTCTCACATAACTTTTGATCATCCGTCGGAACAATCCGCGCATGTTACGCGGCAGTTACGAACGTTATCGTCAATTCATCATACCAAACAAGAAAGAACGTGGTTTCATTATGCATGCGTATAAACGAAACGCGTTCCTAATTACAGCATTGTGACGACCCATGCCACGTACCAGTCGAACATCTGCGATCCATCGTGACGGATAAATCACCTTGGGACCACCCTCCAATCGCATCTCGGCCATCGCCTTGCATATAGACAGTTACTAATGAGCCAACCCCATTTAATTAACCGTATATAGCTTCGACGCAACTGCTGGACTATTTCCCGGCTAGCACACCACGCATTGTGCCTCTTTCGACACAGCCCTTCTTTCACTCCCGTTTCAGGGACCTGGTATTTCGTTAGCAGCCGATTCTAAGTCAGGCACATCTGTTCGATATACATTCGAAATATGATTTTAAATATTTCATCGAAGATCTTGATACATGCGGAGTAGAAATTTAAAAAAACTCGTATGTATATATCGTGTTGTATTAAGTTGATACAAAATAAGGGTTGGGGAAATTGGATACTATTATTATTATTGTTTTACTTAAGTCAAGTATTTAATCAAATTTCAGCAATTTGTAAATTTTGTTATCTTTGTGTTGACTGCAGACTGGCGCAGTTCAGTCTCTTTTTTGTTTATAATAATGCATTCGATATCTGTGATCAAATGATACATTCGAGTGTACAACGTTATGTAGAACGTCACGTATTAAGAGATTCTTTTTTTGTCATATAAAAATTATATTTATTTAGTGCACGTATTAATTTCATATTTTTTTTATTAAACAAAAGAAAATTATCCGCTTAAGCATCAAAGTACACATTACAATTCGTATCAAAAGCAAAAATTTTATATTATTAGAATGGAAAATTTTTAGAAATAATATTGAATAAATAATATTTTGAAGTAAATTCAAAAAACGCCTGAACCGGTCATTAGGCATTGATCGTACTTTGCAACTCATTATTCATTTTATTAGTGTATTTCAGTCATAACTCATATACGTAATTTCTAATTTTTATTACGGCATTAATTTAATATTACAACAATTCAGTAGCAGAATATAGTAAAAGCAAAAAAACAAATAACTGTCAACTTTTTAAAAAACATTTCCATCATCTGCCTCCGTGGCGCAATCGGCTAGCGCGTTCGGCTGTTAACCGAAAGGTTGGTGGTTCGAGCCCACCCGGGGGCGTTTATTTTGTTTTCAGAATCTTTAACACATACAATAATTTTAACAAAAATATAAACGATGTCATTTATTCGTGAGTTTCTAACTTTAACAATAACATTCTCAAATAAATTAATAATATTACTCTTACAAATTCTTTAAAGATTCTGATTCTATCCTTATCTACTAACCATATTTTATTTTCAGATATATAAATATCGCAAATTAATATAAAATATCGAGCATGATTTTCAAATATTAAATATTGTTTATCATTCTTTGCTGCTTTATTAGGAAGATTATCATTAGATATTACTTCTAAATGCCTCGTTTATCACCATTTAGTTTTTTTTCCATGATTATTAGCATAAAAGTATTGAAATAAATACTTTTTTTAAATTTTTTTATTATTATTTAAACGAATAAGAAAAATATAAATGATGTGCACATAAAATTACATTGTAAATTTTTCGTTTAAAAGTGAAAATAAGAAAACTGCTTCCAATGGCGCCGTGGCTTAGTTGGTTAAAGCGCCTGTCTAGTAAACAGGAGATCGAGGGTTCGAATCCCTCCGGGGCCTTTGATATGAAGCAATTGGTGTTTTAATTCAAGTTGCTTCTAATATTTTTTTTTTCATTTTTCGAATGTTTTATCAATTTTTCTGTTTAAATAATTAACATATTATTTTTTCGTACAACAGTAATTAGTAATACATATATTTATATATGTTAAATTTATTTCTTTGATTTTATCTAAATTTATTTATTATATTCGCATATTTCTTTAATACAAATGTGTATGTATAATTTAAACATTTGCATATAAAGAAATATGTTACATACATAATATAAGTTCACAATTTGCGAAATTCTTAGTAATATAAAATCAGTATATAGATAGAAAAAAATATAAAATATATATTATTGACAAAATATAGGCTACATATTTATATTATCCGCATTATAAAGCAATAATAAAGGATAAATAGCTTTGCGTTTTTATATTATCTTTGTTATTTGTAATTTTTAACAATTATTATAATTTTGAATAACGAACTTTACGTGGCAGTGCTGCCACACGTGTGTGATATTGAAGTGTTGGCTGTCTTGCGCGCCAAATACTCCAGTGAAGGAACTTCGTTGTTGTCGTTTGGTGTAGCGCGTCGTGTTATAACCTTGTTTTCCGCAAAAAATGAGTTCGTATACGGATCCACTTCATTTAAACGAAGAACGTTTGTTTCTAGATTTAATGGACACTTTGCCAAAAGATATTAAAGATACGAGGAACGTTTTAGAAATACGTGACAACGTGCTGTACGTGTGGAATGCAAAAGAGTATTGCGTGATGACATTAAACGTTACGGCGACGCGTGGCGAAAACAGAGATGTTTCTTATCAAGTAAGTCAACAATATTTAATTTAAATAGATATATAGATGCATGCGTAATTTATACACGAATGAATTGAAACGAACGGTGCAGTACACTTTTGCGTCGGATGGTCTGTTGTATACACACCTAACCTCCACAACGTTTCTTAAAAAAGCGCGCAAGCGCCTCGTTTTACCGTGTTCGTATATATTTAGATTTATATAATACATAGTAGATACAGTGGTTATGTATATTACAGTATAGAAATGAAACGTTGGTGTATATCATTATTTAAAATTATTACAAACTTTATCATAGGTTTTAGAAAAATTTATTTCATTGATACATGGGAACACTGTACATTTTGTACAGTGTTGTAAAGAAATTTACAATATATTAATCATGTACAGTTGAGTTATTGAAAATTATGCATATAATTGTTTACTATTGCAATAATTTTGTTTCATTACATACTCTCATTTGTTCAGTTGCTCAATTTGCGTTGTTTAATTATTGCCAAAATATAATACATAAGATACTTTTTAGATGTAGAAGAGGTAGCTTTTTAAAATATCGTGTTATTACATACACCGAAAGAAAAATAATAATGAATCTTCAGAATAGTTGAAATTCGTAAAATCTTACACAAATAGAACATGGCACAACCAATGAAAATCCAATCATCAACGAATTTAAACGTCCCTAGTCCCCTTTCCGCCCATCCATTTGCACGTTTCACAATTACACCACACTCTCGTACCTGGTGAAAATCCTGATCGTTAAAAGTTCGTCCAGCGGATAAGCTGAAATTTCCAAGTAATGAAAGAAATTACGAGAATCGCGTGAAAAAGGCTCCGATCACTTTTAGCCGGGCTAATGGCTCCGTGAAAACGGGAATGACATTTGGTCGTTGGTTAAGCAGAAGTTGCTCGATAACCTGGACCATTACCGCGGCCACGGCGCGTTCGCTTTACGATGATTACCGCGAAAGCGTTTTCTCCGGCGAACTTTTGATTCGGACCGATTAAGCTCCGGCTAAATTATGGTCCGCGATACCAATATACACACTTGTATGGGGAGGGGGTGGGGAAGGCCGCGTGCGCCCCTCACCACCACGTTCATGCACGAGCGTCCCGCGGGTTAATCGGTGTACGTACATACGCGCGCTAGTGGAAAATGATTACGTGGTAAATGAAAGGGAAGCGGCACGGCGAACTCGCCACGGTGAGAATGGGCAGAACGTTTCGTTCTCGGCTGTGCTTTTATTTCATTTCAATGGCACCGTGGGATCAGCGGGTACATTAATGCCTGGCTGGGTGTCGTGGTGTAGGCGCTCGCGCGCCACCGCGACCGACCAAGCGGACGCGCGAGAGACCAAAAGACCGGTGAGGGGATAATTTATAGGAAATGGGTTGTTCGACGCTCCGGAGTAATTTAATTAAAATAAATGTCCGTGCCGCGGAGGAACGTTACCCACGAACCCGCGGTCCGCAACTGCGAATAAAATGCAAATTCAGACCCTTCAACCGGGTTACGTATGGGTATTCGTAGGTAGGTAGATAAAGAGTACGTTCCGAGGGGGAATAGAGAAGTCTCGCCAAGGGTCAACCTCTTTCCCTCTCTTTCTCTCACTCTCTCTTTCTCTTCCGTTCTCTTCGGGGACCGATCATCGCTCGTTCACCCGTTGATTTGATAAGGGAAAATTCTCAGGTGCCTCTGTCCACCCCTTTTTCTGCGGGTCTTCCTCTCGGTTGCTCGATAGTAGAATTTCCAAGCAAAATTGAAAGGATTCGTCGGCCAGCTTTCTGAAACGATATGCGTCATCATTTCAGACTCTGATTATTGGTTTGCTGAATTGCTTTTTAAAATCGTTTACATCTTCCTAATTGGCTAGCCATCCTTTGTCAGTTTGAGAAAATAATATCAATAAACCTCGCCCTGTCCCTTCGAATTATTCAACGTGTGATCAATTACATTATCTTTTTTAATATTTCGCCGTACGTAAAGAAACCGGAAGAAATCCAAAAGCAACTGGAGCTAGTAATCCGATGAAACCTCCCTTCTTGTTCCACCCACCCTATCCGCAGCTAACAAACGAAATCAACGATCCCCGACGGAATCGTGGCTCGTTCGATAATTTTTTCTAAGAGTCGATTGAACGACGGTCGCCGAGTGTCCCGAGGGCCACTTTATCGCCGGTACGTGCATGCGCGTTGGCCGACTGAAATATCGGTCGTAAATAATAAAAGTTAGCGAGCGAGGTTCCTCCCTGGCGCGCACGGCGGGACTTTAAACCGGAAGATAGGTGTCGCAGGATACGGACGAGGCAGCGTAGAAGGGTGGTAGATGGGTGAGGAGGGGGGGGGGGGGTGCAACGAGATGAGGAGGGCGAAAGAGGCAGCGCGGGGCAGCATCAGGGTGTGGGGCGGAGACAAAGACGCGCTATTGTCAACCGCTCCGCCATCGGAACCACCATCCGCCGCGGGAAACTTTGAATCATTTTTATTGCATAGAGTTATCTTTGTTACCAGCGGAACGAACGTCTAAACGCGTCCTCTCTGTCCCTTTCTCTCCCCTTTCTCCCTTCGTCTTCCTTCCAACCGACCCCACTGACACCCAACCACCCCCGCCCCCTCCTCGTCGTTCGTACAGGTTATTCCCTACCGTCGTTGGTCCTCGCCTTTCTGTTTCCCTCTACCTGCACCACCGCCACCCTTTTTGTTCTTCTTGCTCGACGCGAGATAATACGAACGAGGAAGCGTTCACACCCCTTTGGCTGCCCAAATGGAATAAGTTCTTTAATTCGCGAATTTACCGCCGCTCTAACGAATTGCCCGTCCTTCTAGCCGAGATAACAAGCCCAGCCGCCCTCCCACCTTCAACTTTTAATTCTTTCCTATATTCCAGAATCGTCGGGCGAATCTCCGGACAAAGAATTGAATTCGACTGTCGTTCTTCCCCCCTTCCCCTCCTCCTCCTCCGTATTTTTCAAAAAAAAATTTCCTAATACCTCGTCTTTTCTTTGTCACTGAATCACCAATCTGTCGAATTTCATAAATCTACGAGAGAGAGAGAGAGAGAGAATTTTTTCAACTATCTTTCATTTCGATTCCTTCGGGGCAGTTTTACACTTTAATCGTAGGTAGTCCCGGCGCGTTAAGGGAACAAAGAAGGTGAGAGAGATTCTTTCGATTTATGGCAGGGCAATTCGCCCAGCTTACGCGAGCTTCTCTACATACCATCCAGCTAGAAAGAGGCCATCTTATCTAAATTAAAAGTGGTTACTCGCGAAATGGCGTTCCAAGGTCGAAGCGCACGGAAAATCCTGTCTCAGGCCGAAAGAATGGAATATCACGTAATAAGCAAAATCCTCTGGACGATAATTAAAAAGCAATTTTACGGTGACATTTGTACCTACAGCCGGGGTTCCTTGCTAGAGGTAAATACTCGGACACCGCTGGTACACCGCCGCGGCAATAAGAATGCATGTAGGGATGGTCGCGCAGCTATACGCGTGTGCTACCAAACATACAGGGTATGAAAAAAACTGGACGCCCAGGTTTAATCAGATTATTCTCCGTTTCTCAGTCGCTGGGAATATTTTCAAACTGCGTGTTGTAACATTTATCTTGCGCTGGATAGCTCCTTTCTACGCGAAAGAAAATTATTATTCTTAGGGGGCGGGAGGAGGGATGGAATTACTAGCGCGTTAAGTATCACGCAGTGAAACAGTAAAAGGGTATTTCAATTTTCTTTCGTCGTCAGATTGTCCTGTCCTCGACAGAAAATTATAATGAATTCGATCCAATAACATATTCAACGACTGCAAGATTAATTAAAAATCGACGATTTGATTGCTACCGGTACCAAGGCATCCGAAACAGTTTTAATCCAATTTTCGATACAAGTGAATTCGTATCGATACCCATACACGCGTGTAGAAATTCATACTAACCCCTTCGCAGAGTTTCGTGGCATCGCGCCACTATCCGCATCGCTCGTTGAAGAAAGAAAGAAAACGACGCAGGGGCGAAAAATGTATCCGTGGCACGACGGTAGAACGAAATACTCGCGGCAGAGAAGAGAAAAAGAGGGGGGAAGAGGTATGAGTCGGTCCATGTCTACCACAAAAGCCATTGTCCGCCACTTACTGAATTCGTCCAGGCTCTCTCTCTGTCTCTCACTCTCTCTCTCTCTCTCTCTCTTTCTCTTTCACCCTGGCGCCCCTGTCCGCACAGAGCACACACGCGCTACCAATGTAAAACACTTCCCGTGAATTTTATTGCTCTACGTACCTCCTCGTACACACTTGCACGTACAAAACCACCTAACCTGTGCGTCCGCCAACTGACGGGACCACCCTCCACCCCCTTCGTTTGCTTGTACGGCCGTGCTCGGACCTCGCCGCCGTACAGGGTGTAAAACAAATATGTGTCGAAGCCCAGGCTTTGCGTTCCATCGAGACGTGTCTTCTCGTCCGAGCGTTGCGACACTCGTCTGATCTTTCTGATGGAGAGGATCAGAGACTGAAAACCGAAATATTTTGAGGTTTTGTACCGGTATTTGCTCCCATATTATCGTAATATAACCGCTATCTGGGAAATCGGTTTTAATACCGGTATAAGATGGTCATACCGGTATTTTCATACATATTTTATCGGCATTTGATATCCACAGCGGTAAAAATACCGAAATATATACCGGTACGGCATCGCTTTACCGACGAAAACACATTTTTCATTTTCTACGTTCAGTGATTCTTGTTAATATTCGGACATCGTGCTATTTCAAAATATTGTTGTGGATTTCGATTGTTCATAATAGTAAATTTTGGATTGATTTTTTAATAATATAATAGAACATTCATTATAGTTTATAGTAACGTAAATTTTATTTATTTATTGCGCATACTTTTCTTAATGTCAAGCAATAAACTATGTCGAAACGTAGCGTGCAAAATATTCGGACATTTGAGGAACTACAATGTTTGAACCTGAAAATTGTTAACACAAACAATAGTTAATATTTTGTTAGGTAGCCCTTAACTTCAATAATAAATCGCAGACGCTTAGGTATATTTCTAGTAATTTTTTTTAAGTAATTTAGCGGAATATTCTTCCATTCTACGATTAATTTCAGCTCCTCTTTCGATTTATTGACGTGCGACAATTAGTCATCTTTCACCGAGAAAAAGGAAAACCGTATCGAGAAATCTGTCATCTTTTAAAATTAAGTAAGAGTATCGTGGCTGATATTGTATGGAGATACAACGATGAATTAGTATTAAAAATAATAAAGGATACGTGTATGAGCGTCATCAAATTTACTATCGGCAGCTTTATGAAAACATTTGATCATTGTCTCTTTTTCCTTTTCTAATATATTAATATTTTATTTACATTATTATACTGAATTACATCTACCGACCTAACATCGTTTTAACACCATTTCGGTTTCATCAAACGTAAATCGAATAGTAACCTAAAAAAAATCGGTTATTTTACCGGTATCCGTAATATCCGGTTCGGTCTCTAGAAAGGATCATGCTTTTCCTTGTTTAGAAAGCTGGAATTTTCCCGCGTCACGAAGAACATTAACCTCTTGCCCTGTAATGACGTGCCACACACGTCGAGAACTTTTTGTCCCTGTTGTTAATTTGGTATTAGATTTTTATTTTATAAGGTTACATTCCCTTTCCTCTTAGATCTACAAGTCATGTCTTTTAACTGTTTTTCTAAACCTTTTTAATGCTGTCCATATACACACTTGTACATATATAGTTTAATACATAGTTTAATATTAATAGAACAATAGATATCGAGTAACTATTCACATGTGTACATATTGTACATGATTCACAGTTATTCCTAACAGTCCCAAATTGCAACATTTTCTCAGTTTCAAGTATTAAATTTTAAATTTATTATTATTACATTTAAATGTAACCCAGACAAAACAAATGATAAGTCTTGCTTCTTAATCATTTCTACCCAGTGATATCGTACCGACGAGTTCAGAAAGAAAGAGAAAGCGACGAATTATTGTACACTTGTACTCTCGTTATGGTCCGCGAACCAGTTGCCAACGCGATGGGTTAACAGTGAAAATCATTGATTGAAACAGCAGTTTTGCTCAGTTGGACAATTGCGCCAGTTTTCTCGAATTACATCGCACAAACACGCGCAGATGTAAGCAATATACAAGGACAATCTGCTCCATTGTCAAAGATGCCTATTAAAACGCGAAACGTCTCGGAGGGTGATAAGCGTGCATGAAACGCCCCCTTCTCGCGTCGTTTCTTCTTAAAAATCATTACTTTAATTAAATTTGATGAATTTCCTTCCATCACTTTTGCCAGCGGCAAGCTGTTGCGAAGAAATTTGTTGAGAAATTTTCGTTTGCATATTTCATCGCGGGGAATGAGAGATCTTTAGACCCTCGCCCCTTGGTTTTGGTTCGCAAATTTGTTAAAAACCGCCGCGATAAACAGAACTCTGACCTAAATCTTACGAATACGCGCTTACGGGATCGCTTAGAACGAGCCACCAGGGTGGGAGCGAAACAAAGGCGAGAAGGGGGTTCGGCTTTTTAAAATACTGAAAAGGAAATGGCAGAAAATGGTGGAACGAGTTTATCAAAGAAAATATTCCACGGTAAATTCTCCAAAAAAAAAAAGAAAGAATATAAAAAATAAGAGTAATTGCACAGTACATAGTCTACCGCGCCCCATTCGTTCCAGCGTTAAAAACGAAAAGAAAAGCTCTTAAAAAAAAAAAAAAAAAGTGTTCGATTGCCCTGAGTATCGAAGGATGAGATATTCCCATAGTCAGTTGGGCGAGGGTTGAAACGAGGTGAAGTAGCTCGCGCGTTCCGCAGGGGGTGGCTTTGTCAGCCCTGGAATATCTTGGCAGGCTAATGCATTTCCTTTACAGTTTTAATGGGCATTCATAACTAAGTTTAATAATGCCGGTAGGAGGCCAGCCGTCGCGGTTGCATATCTAATAATTCCACGGGCTCTACCTCGCGCAGGAAGTGGCACACAGCCACGGATTTTAGTGGTGGCTGCTCTCAGTTCTTGACTCGAAGCTGCGCTCGAAGGCGCGCACGTTCGACCTCTTTCTCTCTCTTCCTCTCCCGCTCGTCTCCCCCTCCCCCCTCCCTCTTTTCACGCGCCCTCTTTTCTAGGTCCCTCAAGTCTCGTTTCTCTTCCACTTCCGCCGGACGGACACTTGGAGAGTTTTCACCCAGCATCGAACCGATTCATCCATTATTCGTTTTACAACCTTTCGCCCGTAGTCTCATCCGAAACTTCCCGTTTTATTTCTGACGCACGACTGCGACTATATATACTTGTCAGCTGTGAAACGGCCTCTATTATCCTTAACGGCATAAATGTTTAGACTTGCAATTATATGCCGACGATGAAATTGCAAAACTGAAAATTCTTTTGTTTCAACGCGAAAAGTGAGCGCACGAGCCACGTCTAAATAATCGTCCTATAATACCGTCTTACGTGCCGCATAAAGGAGGCATCGATGTTTATTTCATACGCAGGGAGCGATAATCTCAGCGACAGGACACCGCAGAAGGCTGGTCTTAATGCCATTGTAGTACCAGCTCGAACAATGAGACTGATCACGGCTAATTGCCATCCATTTAAATGGAAAACTTTGGGGGGGGGGGGCGATCCGTGCGACTTAATCGTCCCCGTAGAATCGTGTACAAGGAGGACTCGTCTCCCGACCCCCCTCCCCCTCCCCCCTCTTCTCACTCCCTCCCCCACGTTGGAGATCCACGGGCAGCAATGTTCTCGCGGGCGAGAAGGGGTTCCGGCATAGCCGGTGGCATAATGGCGTTTTGGTTGTGGGACCGAGATATAAATCCCGACACCGTTATGTGCCACAGAGCCACCATCTTAGCTTGGTCTTCGCCGCGTCGTCGGCGACGCAGAGCGAAGCCAGCGGCGTCGTCTCCTATAAATAACCCCGAGACAATGGACACTGTCCAAAACACGGTAGATCTTACGCCTTTAACTTGGGTACCAAGTCTTAACCCTTGCCCGTGCAGGAGCAAACCGCCTCTCCCGGTCGTCAGCCCCTACCTACCCCACTTTTCTTCAGTTCTCTCGCTCGCCACCTCCGAGCAAAGACGCCGCCTCGAAACCCTCTTCCAGCAACGGCGGTGGTGGCAAAGGAGAGCCCTCGGTCGCGAGTTCAACGTCGCCTTGGCGGCACACCCGAGCTTCCTCGCTCGCCTGCCTCTCGCCTCTCTCCTCCACCACCTCCTCCGTCTTCTATCTTCCCCCGCTGGAATTATAATGTTTGTTTCTAACAAATTACCATGATAATGCCGGGCGTCGCATGGCGAAACCGTGTCTTCGGTGGCACACTTAAATTACGCGAGCACGAACAACGCCGTCCCGCTGGTGGCGAGAACGCGACCGGAACATCAGCAATGCTGCCGAGACGGCCGGAGATTCCTGCCGGGTAGTTGTAATGTTAATTAGCCACTTACCCAACCGTACACACCCCGTACACACACAATCGGATTCCTTCACTTCCCGAATTTTCCTGATCTTCGAAATCGTCGTCGGTCGACCGATGAAAGTTCTTTCTTTTTTTCTCGATACTCTTTTCTTTCTTTCTTTCTTTCTTTTTTTTTCTTTTTTTTTTTTTTTTTTGTTCGTCACTATTGACA
>NW_025110195.1:166434-204699 GCF_011392965.1 Frieseomelitta varia | reverse complement strand
CAAAAAAAAAAAAAAAAAAAAAAAAATACATAGTTTTATTTAAAAAAAAGAAAAGTCATCTTGAAACTAGGTTCACCCAGACAAGACGTTATCCGAAATATATTTTTCTACGGACTATTTTCAAATGGAACACCCAAAGGTAATACAACAACAAAGGTAATTCGTTCCCCTGGGTAAAAGTTTCGAATTTATTCGGCTTACGCGCGTTTATGCTCCATTGGTATCTCGATGCGTTCGTCGATGAAATACTACGGGTCTGCTTGGTGCACTGTGCAAATAGGTGAGCTACGTGGGAAGCGTTAATGACTTTCTAAGCGCTAACATATTCCTGGACGAAGGACACGATTAGCGGAACGGCCTCGCGGTGATTTTGCCTCGTTTCCAACGCGGAGAAAGCCGTATTCCGCTATTGGAAATCTCGTTTCAGGAGCCTGACTTATAACCGTGTTACGTGTTGGGTACCGTAATATCGCTTGTCGTTCCTATCTGACTAACTGCCTCCCTAAATCATTCGCGTTTTCGTGCCTGGCCGGGAGAGCTATCTATAGTGGCTTCTACATTCGCAGATTCTCCGATTTTTTTCCCAATTATCCAAACTTCAAGGCTTCGAATTTTAGAACTGCGTCTCGAAATTTTCCTCAGCTTTTCAGCTGTTAACCACGTCGAGAATCCTTTGTCCCAAAATTGCAATATTTTCTCAGTTTCTAAGTATATATTTGAGCGAGGCAAATAATAAATTTGTTGATTCCCAATCAACGTGTACAGGGTTTTGGTCACTCGTTACGGTCCGCAGCTGACAGTTAATTTCACAATCGCCAAACTTTCGAACGTTGTTAGATTTTCTCGAGCCTCGGAGTTTTTGTCTTCCCAATCTTGAAAACTCCCCCGATTCCCATGAGTTTTCACGCCTCGGATCTCCGAAACGGCCGGATCCTAAAACCTTCGAGTTTCCAAAATTCGAAAACCACACGAGCGAGAGTCCGCGTGGAAATTTCATGGAAGAAACGTAAGAAAGTTTCTTTTTTTTTTAAAAAGAAATCACTCTCGGTGAAGTTTTGAAGTCGTGACTTTTTCAAATTTAACACAATGGCATTCGAAGTTATTAGCATATTATAAGACATTTGCAACTCGAAGGTACTGAGAAATCATCTCTCTAAAATTAGGTAGGCTCGTGTAAAAGAATCGCGAAAGAGTGTCTTTTCCCCGCAATTCCAGTAGATCAGGGATTAGACAATACTAAACTCAGATTTATCATCTTACGACGTTATGCAATACTTGTAGCACTTCACTCGGAGTTTTATGGGCTTCCCCGATACAAGCGCACCCCTTTTTTCTTTTTCCTATACGCATCGTGCTTCCCTGACTGTGTAACAGAAAACCATTGCCTTTGTCTCGCTCTCTTGATTAATCCAGTCTCTCTGTGTCGTCGACTGAAAAGAAAAATAAATAAATAAATATACTATAATTATATTTATTAATGTAATTATTTAATTTTAGTAAAATAAATAATTACTAATTTATAGTAAAATAAATTTTCTCAAATAAATAAATGGCTAGAAATAATTGATCGCGACAAAGAATAGATGTAATCTTATAGACATCACTATAGACATCAGATATTTCTAAAGTATATCTTCAGTTAGCCATCGAACACTGGTGGATGGTATTCAATCAATTCGATACGAATCGATCAATGGGGAAGTATGGGAAATTTTGAATAACTTGGTTAAATTAAGTTGGTTAGAACGATTATTCAGAAAATGATGATGAATTTCATTTTCTGAGAAAATTGGGAAAACAATAAGTTTACGTGTATTTCAATCTAATATTGTAAATGGGAAAAAATTTATAATATTTTATAATTATATATTATTATATACTATAATATTTATATTATAATTTATTTATTTTATAATTATTGCAAAATTTATAATATTTATATTATAATTTATTTATTTTATAATTATTGCAAAATTTATAATATTTATATTATAATTTTTTTATTTTCTAATTATTGCAAAATTTATAATATTTATATCATAATTTTTTTACTTTATAATTATTGCAAAATTTATAATATTTATATCATAATTTTTTTATTTTATAATTATTGCAAAATTTATAATATTTATATCATAATTTTTTTATTTTGTTATTATTATAAAATTTATAATATTATAAATGAATGAGAATTTTATAATTATAAATAAATATAAATATACTATAATTATATTTATTAATATAAATATATTATAATAAATGAGAAAAATTTGTAATTTATTTTATAATTATTATAAAATTTATAATATATAAAATTTTTATACTATTATTTATTTATTTCATAATTATTATAAAATTTATAATATTTATATTATAATTTTTTTAATTTTTTATTTTATAATTATTGTAAAATTTATTTTATATTACAATTTATTTATTTTGTAATTATTATAAAATTTATAATATTATAAATAAATGAGAATTTTATAATTATAATAAATGAGAAAAATTTGTAACAATATAATTTATATATTCTTATATATTACATATTGATATATTATATATTTATAAAATAATTTACAACAAAGAATTCATAATATAATAGATTATAAAATATATGGTTGGTTATGAATTTTATACATAACTGAATAGAAATTTAAGCTGCTCATTGTTAGTAAAACTACTCATTTTATAATTCCTTCGCTATCGTGGCAACTTGAAAGAAGCGAGACTCAGCACAGAAATGCCGAGGAGGGATAACCAAATTGGTAAGGAATTAAACGGCAGTTTATTTCAAGCGTAATCGCGTCGATCAAGATTTAACGCCCGGAGCGCCGGTTTGCACGACGAATAATCTCGTTTCGCGAACGGAGACACGCCGATGCGGCAGAAAAGAACGAAACGAAACGAAACGAAAGGAAAGGTAGGGTGAAAGCTGCGTGACAAGACTAGAAGTGGCGGTGTCTTAAGGTTTTTCAGTCAGAGAGGAAAGCGCGGAGCACTTTGTCCTCGAAAATAATGAGATGTGTGTCTAGCGGACCTTGGAAAAACGAAGCAGACGAAACTGCGGATCTCCCTTGAATCAACTTCTTTTTTTTATTCTTCTTCTTCTCCTTCTTCTTCTTCTTCACCGGCGATTTATCCACGAAGGTCTTTTGTCTTCGCCTCTGATACGGTGAAGATGGCACAACTGAACCAATGACTATGAAGATCTCGCGTAAAATATTTCTCATTGCCGTTGAATTATTGAATTATTTAATTATACAACAAGTACACGTTATGAATTATACAGGTACTGTATTCTGCTCTCTGACGCAAATTTATTGCTTTATAAAGCTTGATAATAACAGAATTTCACGATAAATAAATCTGGTACAATGATAAAAGAAAATGGAGGATTTAATCTTTTACGCTGGAATGACGTGCCATGCACGTCGAGAATTTTTTTGTTCCAAAATTGTAATATTTCCGCAGTTTTAAATATAACAGGAAAAAATTTAATATACAGGAAAATACATAATATATATAATATATAATATATTAGGCAAATTTATAGTATATTTAATATACAGGCAAAAGGAATAATAAATTTATTACTTCTCAATAATTTCTATCCAGTGATATCACACCGACGAGTTCAAAAAGAAAGCAACGAATTGTTGTATACGGTTTGGTCACTCGTTATGGTCCGCAATCAGTTGCCAGCGCAAGTGGTTAACCTCTTTTTGTCCCCAAAATTGCAATATTTTCTCAGTTTTAAGTATATTTAAATATAACCCAGGCAAATAAATTTATTACTTTAATAATTTATTACTTAATATTTAATAATAAATTTATTACTTCAATAATTTCTCACACCGACGAGTTCAGAAAGAAAGCAACGAATTGTTGTATACGGTTTGGTCACTCGTTATGGTCCGCAATCAGTTGCCAGCGCAAGTGGTTAACCTCTTTTTGTCCCCAAAATTACAATATTTTCTCAGTTTTGAGTATATTTAAATATAACCCAGGCAAATAAATTTATTACTTTAATAATTTATTACTTAATATTTAATAATAAATTTATTACTTCAATAATTTCTCATACCGACGAGTTCAAAAAGAAAGCGACAAATTGTTGTGTACAATTCGGTCACTCGTTATGGTCCGCAATCAGTTGCCAGCACAAGTGATTAATTTTGCTTTCTGGTATTGGAATGAAAGATGTATTTTTTTTTTGTTCGTGAAATTGGACACACACAGTGGCAAAGAACATGATTGAATCGATTAGCGTAATTTATTTTTAATTGCTGTTAATATTGAAATATATAAAAAGTACGCACAGAAATATTCTGCAGAATTAACAATTCTTTGTAGTTGTGAATATTTTCCATTTGTTTGTGACGAATAAATATTCGACGATTCAGTTGTTTTCCGTAGAATAAAATTATTGATATTGGTCTGTATTTAACGATATTTTACAAGTATTTTAATATTATAAATATTAATAAAATACAGTCGAAAGTGTCATTTTCTGAAAAAACTGTTGCATTTGTAAAATTAATTCTAACATTTGTTTTCGTTATTTCGAATTTGCTTAATTTTTAAACTTTTCACATAAATGAATTCTCGATGCAATTCGGGAGTTTTTAAATTTAAGAGTTTTTGACAACCTGCTAGATTCGTTTTCAAAAGAAACGTCGAAAAATGACATATTTCCAATTATATTTCAAATCAAAAACAAAAGATTTCTCTAAAATATTCTAGCTCCAGAGCTTACAATATTTTGAAATTATACTTACCAAAGAAACTGTTTATTTCAAAGATTCCAAATTTTCAAAGCTTCCATTTTAAAGTGAATTTGACAAATTTATTTACGAATTTGCTCAAAATTACAATGGGAACTCGTTTTACGTGAAAGGTTCTTAATTTGAAAATGGATGTTTTCTTTGATAAATGTCCAAATACTTTCGTCTGTTCCGCTACGAGTTTGCGGCAAGCTAATAAATCGATAACGTCTCGTATCGACGAGCAACGAAGTGGAAATATTCGATGAAAATACACGCTGTTCCAATGTTTACCGTACGGAAAGTTAATAGATTTCTTCATTGCAGTAATAGCGATCGCCTCCTTTGGGATTACAGGAAGGAATGTTCAGATAATAACGTGAAAAACGACTCGGTTCGTCGGATTTGAAACCGTTGCTCAATGCTTCTTTAATAGGCCATGAGTTAGCCTTGACTCTTAGTTAATTAATACTGAAAACGATCTTACAATTTTTCAATAATTTTTTTTTTTCTTTGGCACAGTGGAACGCCAATTATCAGAAGATTAATGCAACGACAATGTTGTCGAAATATTAATCAACAAGAAACCGAAGAGAATTATTATATTTTTGTTAAAAATTTTTCGTTTCATTTATAGAATAATTCAATCTGAGTGATCGAGTTCATCTATTTATAATTGATATCTGAACACTATATTTTTATGCATTTGTACAAAATTTTAAATTGCAAGATTGCACTGATTGTACATAATATGAAAATATTAAAATATTTGTGTAAAACTTTTCAAAATTTTTATTAATATATAAATATATATATATATAAATATAAATATAAATATATATATAATATATAATATATATAATTAAATATATATATAAATATAAATATATATATAATATATAATATATATATAATTAAATATATATATAAATATAAATATATATATATATATAATTTATACCAAGGCGGTATAAAATAATTATAAATATCTTATGATCAATTAAATGCAATTCCATTGACTTCAAGAGAAAATTTTGCTTTCGAAAATCAAATGTCAAAAGAGAGAGAGGAAGAAAAAAAAGATAAAATAATTATCAAAGTACGGAGACCATTTGATTACCTTGGTTTGAATTTAATTGTTTAATCAGGTTACCTTCGTCGTTCAAGCGTTCAAGCATTACATCAAATAGATGATCTTTAGCTAACTTGGCTGGTTCGTCCTCGTGCATCGTTGCGAGCCGGAAATCGACTGAGCACGGAGGTCGAGGTTTTCCTCGTGTTACAAAGCCATGGCTACGTTGTAACGTGGCGCCGCGTAATACGAGTCCAGGTGCATGAGAACTGGCAAATAAAAACTGTCAGCCGCAAACAATCGGACAGTGTTAGCCGCAGTCTCACAGACAAATACACCAAATCGAAATTAATTGTGGTTATTACCAAACTGGGGAATATTTACAAATAAAAGACTCCAATCTAATCGAAGTTAACACTAGAACTACCGACGACTAAAGTATAATATTTGTAGGAAAGAAATTAGAAGATGCAGGGTGCAAGAAAAAGTTAAATAAATATACAGTAAAGAACGCAAGCTTCTGTTAATATATTTTATTAAAAAGTCACTCGAGTGTCTAATAATACACTGTTGTAAATATATAATAATATTATAAATTATATATGATAATAACTTAAACTTAACTTGATAATTATATATAATAATAAATATAACACTGTTATAAATATGTAATAATATTATAGTATAAATTATATATAATAGTAACTTAAACTTAACTTGATAATTATGTATAATAATAATTAAATATAACACTGTTATAAATACGTCATAATATTATAAATTGTATATAATAGTAACTTAAACTTAACTTGATAATTATGTATAATAATAATTAAATATAACGCTGTTATAAATATGTAGTAATATTATAAATTATATATAATAATAACTTAAAATTAACTTGATAATTAAATATAACACTGTTATAAATATATAATAATATTATAAATTTAATTTCCATAATTTAAAAATTAAAAATTATAAATTATAATTTAAAAATTATAAATTGGTCATTTTGACTATTTTGGTAATTCTGGTGTTAACTGGGTAATTTTTTAATAAAAAATTATTAAAATTAACAAAGATAAATTTGGTCTGCGATCTATTACATAATGAATTCAGTGAAAATAATGACTACAAATAAAGAAATTATTATATTCTAAAAAAGATTGGGATACCAATGGCGAATTAACTTTTCGTTAATGTACATAAATGTACGTTCCTTTTACATTTTATTTTAATATTTTTATTCATATAAAATTACTAATGTACTAATTATATATACTAATACATTATATGTATATTATTAATATATTATTATATAATTATATGTAACGTAATTATACATACAAAAATGTATAATTAATATTATTATTCTTAAATTGGGAATGATAATTACACTCTTAAATTAAGAAGATAATTAATTAGCAAGATTAATATTATAGAAATAAGATTCTGGTGACGAATGATAAATAATTATAAAGAAACATCGTTGTTCGTTGTGAGAATCTTATTTGTACGACTTCAATTTTCTTGTTATTTTTCTAATTTAAAAATATCATTCATATATATAATAAAATATTAAATACTAAATATTAATATAATAAAAATTAAATACTAAATATTAATATAATAAAATATTAAATACTAAATATTAATATAATAAAATATTAACTACTAAATATTATATATTAAAAATATCATTTGTATATAAATTTTCTAATTTAGAAATTTCATATTACAGTCTTATATATAATAAAATAAAATATGTAATAAAATATTAAATACTAAATATTAATATAATAAAATATTAAATACTAAATATTAATATAATAAAATATTAAATACTAAATATTAATATAATAAAATATTAAATTTTAAAATAATAAAATATTAAATACTAAATATTAATATAATAAAATATTAAATACTAAATATTAATATAATAAAACATTAACTACTAAATATTATATATTAAAAATATCATTTGCATATAAATTTTCTAATTTAGAAATTTTATATTACATTCTTATATATAATAAAATAAAATATGTAATAAAACATTAAATACTAAATATTAATATAATAAAATATTAAATACTAAATTTATTTATATATTAAAAATATCATTCGTATATAAATTTTCTAATTTAGAAATATCATTTGTATATGTATGATAATTAGATCAATGCGAGTATCTGCTGTCAAAAATAGTAAAGAACGTGGGTCAAAGAACTTTCGGTTCGAAAACCTTTTGAATAATTAAAGAAGGGCATTACAGTCAGGTGAGCTCGGTGCAACGGTGCAACAGACTCACTGTCGTCCACGGTTTCGATCGATTTTCCAGTCATTGACCTCTACCGCGATTATGCTAATACCTCGTCGAGGGTTTTTAACGTAATCTTTTATAACATCTACACGGAACTGGATGAAATATTATTTCAAATAGAGTGGCTGTCCAGCAAGTAGTCTATTTTATTTTAAATTATACACATGGTTTTAAAAATATAATTTTTGAAATATTTATTTATTTTAACATGTTATTTATTATATTAATTAATATATTACTTAATATATTAAAATAAATATTAAGTGGTATATTAAAATAAATATTAAGTAATATATTAAAATAAATATTTATTTTAATAAGAAATAATTTTTTACCACTAATCATGTTGAAAATTTTGAACTTTCTAGCAATTGAAGATCACTTTAATTCTGATGTATATTAATATTAAATTTAACTGTGATCTATACTGAGGGCAATAGAATAAATCAAAAGTTAAGATGATCAAATAATTATGAATAATTATGAGACAAATAATTACACAACAAATATCTGTGTAATAAAGAAGTAAGCTCGACGAAATGATTAGATAAAAACCAGAACTAGTGTAAAATGAAATGTTAGAACTTGATCAATGATCATACATTAAGAAACATGTAATATGAAGTATAATCATTTATGGACTTCTTTATTTGATTGAATAATGCTTTTCGAAGATATTACAGAAATATCTTGAAATTATGATATAAATCATGATTTACAGATCATATAACAAAAGTAGGATTAAAAATAGGATGAATAGCTTAGGGTTAAAATATTCAAAAAAGAAAAAAGTACCTCAGTATCCAACAACAGCGAGAAATATACAGCAAAAAGAGTTATGAATATTTCATGCAACAACAGTCTAATATTTCGAAACACAACAGAACGTGAAAAACGAAGATCAAATTGTTTGAATAATTAAACATATGAAATAATACTTCAAGTAATATTATTAAATAGTAATTGAACATAACATGAAGTACGATGAAATCAAATCAAATCTAAAATCAATAATGGTGTACCATTGTTGCAGTTCGAAGTTTGATGATATAATTAATTAATATTGGAAGAATTGTCGTAAATAATGATTATTGACGCTCTACCATAGTACCAGCTCTGTTTCACAGAAACATTAAACCATCAAACAGCGAAGGAAACTCGCGAGTGTCGTGCATTTTCTTTTTCTCTTGAGTTCAAGATCTCTTGACAAACGAAAATGTCAATCGAATGAACCTCGTTTAAAATTCACTTTTCCTGCTTCTCGTCAGTGAAAAGAATTTCACGTTGCGATTTCACTTAACAGATTGCACAGAACTCTGGAGGTGTCTGCCGATTTATCAAGAGGCTCTCTCGGGTCTTTTCGAAAGATTCGTAGATGGTAATGCGAGAGAAGTATCAAAAGAAAGGGACAGCTACCGATACAAATATCCATTACCTCGAAAGTTACGACGACGCTTGTAATACAAGCAAAACACGCGGTGGAAAAAGTGGCTGAAACGTGTCGTGAATAAGCACCGCCTTCGTGCAACTTTTTCTTTCGCAATGGGGAACGAGAAATTTTGAACGAACCCCCGTGCTACACGTTCTGAGAGATGAATATTTCAGTATCTGAGGATGTTTAAAAAGGGAGTTATCCGTGACTTCAAAAATACATGTACAATGTTGACGTTGATTAAATTATTATGTTTTACATTTTTGGTATCGTGTGTGTGTATATATATATATATTTTATATATGATAAGTATATTTTATATTTATATATTTTATATATGATAAGTATATTTTATATTTATATATTTTATATATAATAAGTATATGTATATATAATATATTAATATAATATAATACATAATATTGATAATATAATATAACATATATATTATAGTTAACATATTATATTATAGTTTATTATATTATAGTTATTATATTATAGTTTATATATTAGTGTTATTATATTATAGTTTATTATAGTTATTATATTATAGTTATTATATTATAGTTATTATATTATAGTTTATTATATCATAGTTTATATATATATTATAGTTAACATACATAATAAGTTTGTATACATAATAAGTATAATATACATAATATGTATTTAAAGTATTATTTTTGATTTATATATTATAAGTATTATTTTTGATATATATATATATATATATATATATATCAAAAATAATACTTTAAAAATTAAGCAATTTTTCTAAAAAAAATTTACTCAAAAATTATTTACCAAGGATATAACATTCAATTGAACTAAATTTCGTTTCATTGTTTTCCCAAACAATTTAATTTAATATCTGTTAAATTATAAAAATAATATTTAAAGTATTATAAAAATAATATTTCTCCTATAGAAAATTTATTTCAATTGAGATAAAAATGTAGCAAAGAAAAAGATCGATTCTAAAAGGAAATATCATTTTTCAGATATTTGTCACAAGACACGCGCTTTAGTGAAATTTTCCTAGAAGTTCGTCTGTTCGTTAAAGATTCTTTTCCAAGGAAAAAGAGAAGGGGAATTTTTAAATTTTTTTTACGCGTTCGTTCGCGTTCGTTTTATATCGTAATATATCGTTGCAAATCCTTAACGGAAACACAGGTCGTCAACCATTCCCCCAGGAACGATTGCAAGAACAAGCAATTCCCCTGCGTTCCCCTGCTACAAACTCGCATATAAAAGCGTTAACGACGATCTTTCTGCTCTCTATTGTCACTCACTATCACTAACCAGCTCTCTGTCCCGCAGTTCGTAGAATTGGTGCGCAGTGACCTCCGCTAGATTGACCTGTTCACCGACGAATGGTTTTCGTCAGGTCACGAGGCAACCGGGGTTTTCAATTTTTGTAAATTGGAATCATTAAAAATATATGATGTATAGTATACTACTGATCTATATATAATATATTACTATGATATAACGTGATATTGCCACTAATGAAACATAGTGAAATATCATAATATTACTACTAGTAATATACTAATAAAAAGTAGTATATATACTAGTATAATATAATATATAGTAATAAAAATAGTATATAGATATTATAATATCATAATATTACTACTAATAATATACTAATAAAAAGTAGTATATATACTAATATAATATAATATATAGTAATAAAAATAGAATATAATAGTATAGTATATATAGTAGTAAATAGTATAATATATAGTAATCAAAATAGTATATATAATATTACTAATATATACTAATAAAATTAGTACATATATTAATATAATATAGCTAATATGTACTAATATATGCTAATCAAAAATAGTATATATACTAATATAATATATACTAATATAACTAATATAATATATACTAATAAAAAATAGTGTGTATACTAATATAATATAGTTAATATATACTAATAAGAAATAGTATATATACTAATATAATATAGCTAATATATACTAATAAAAAATAGTATGTATACTAATATAATATAACTAATATATATTAATAAAAAATAGTATGTATACTAATATAATATAGCTAATATATACTAATAAAAAATAGTATATATACCAACATAATATAATTAATATATACTAATAAAAAATCGTATATATATACTAATATAATATAACTAATATATACAGAAACATTTTGTTAAATAATTAAACTTTTGCTGGTGTAAACTTTTTAAAATTATGAATATTTTTTATTTGCCTGTAACAAAAAAACTATACGATGATTTAATTGTTTAATTACGTTTGTTACTTTTTATACTAGTATTAATAATATTAGTATTGCAATACTAATAATATAATTGTAATGTAATTAATAATTAAAAATATTAATATACAATATAGTACTAATAATATTAATATTTATACAAAACTTATGGTTATTCAGCTATGTTGTTTATTGAAAATACTATTACTAAAAATACATAAATTTTATTCAACGTTTTACAATTCTAATGATTTTATTTCGCGGACGAATCTCGAAATGGAAGCTCGTAGCAAATATATAATTACGTTTGCTTTTTTTCTGGTCGAATGATTCTTTTCGATAAATTTCCCTGATCGAGTCCATCACGGTGGAAAATATTTCGTTCGATTTCGAGCGATCAAGTTTCCCAGTTCGACTCAGCGACGTGAATTGAAATCACCCAGACTGAGAAAGAGAAATAAACTCTACTCGAGCCATGAATTACCTCATTTCGAGGATCTGATAAAATCCCTGTTGCCTGAAAGGTGCTCCATTTTTCGCCATGTATTTAAACGAACTATACCGAATGTATAACATTGGAATATTGATGAGAATGATATCCGTTTGAAATATCAAATTTTATTTGCACGATCGTGCTTAGAAGTTTACAGCATTATTTTAGTAAATATTTTCATACATATTTCGTACATTTTTTCTGAGAAATATAAATTTCGTAATTTCAAATCATTTTTAAATATAATTAACCATCTGTGAGCAAGTTTTGCTCATTGGATTGCTGAAAGGAAAGCTAAATCGTTCTATATTTAATTTTTTTTTGTTACATAATAATATTTATATTATTAATAATAGTTTATATATTAATAATAATAGTAATTTTTTAATATTTTTATAATAATAATAATAACAATATTGTAATATTTTTATAATAGTAATAATAATATTTTAATATTTTTATAATAATATTTTAATATTTTTATACCATAATATTATATAATATAAAAAATAAATAAAATATAATAATACAATATAATATTTTAATATTTTTATAATAATAACAATATTTTTTGTTACATAATAATATCCAATATTATAATAGGTTTATGGAACAATTTTGAATTACTTGATAAAGCCTTTACTATATTGTACAATTAATTTTCTTAAGTCAAATATATGAAAAGTTTTTTTCAAATTTCAATTTGCTAGGAAAATTCACCAGTAGAACGTTAACGATTCAGGAAAATTACCTACGAAAAGTTAATTACAGTTTTCGTTATAAATTATAAAATATTAATAACACAAGTGAAATATTTGGATACTTGAGCAGATCATTGTAACATTCTCTGAACACTGTGTACAAATGGAAGATTACAGTTATTCTTAAACTTTTAGTTTCGTCGCAAATATAGACAATATAGAAAATATGAAACAATTATATTATATAAGAATTGTCAGAGTACGTGTGATATTTGGTAGCTACTTTCAGAAGCCTACTATGATAACCCGAGGTAATAGGCTGGTAAAATTTACCAGGAACGATCCACATGTAAAGGAAAACTCTAATTGTCAGTACTAGTCGGTACTAGTATCTGAACAGCAGGGTGCAAAGTTTTTGGCGCAAGTTGCCGCTGCCGCATCGAGAAATCACGCGAATCTACCGACGGATTTATTGCGGTCGTACAGGTCTTGGTAAAAGCTGCATGAAACAGTTTAACCTGGCTACGCCATGCATTCGATTCTAGCTGTACCTGTCGTCTAAACTGTGTCCCAATAACTGAAACGATACATTCATAAGAAATTTTAAATATGTGAAGATGATAAATAACGAAATAGGGAACGATAAGTAACAATATAAACAATAAATAATACGATAGAGAAATTCTTACTCATTTTAACCGATTGTTTTATTTCCGACTTATATGAAACATTTGAAAATTTCATTAGCACTGCAATGAAACACAATTATCATGATTATATTGGTGATTGGTTTGAAGTTAATCTGAAAATCTATATGGAAGATACTAAAATGTATAGTATATAAAATATATACTATACATATATATATGTGATACTAGCTATATTAATGAACATACTCGTTTATTGAATATATATTTGTTTGTATTAAAATATATTATAGTATACTATACTGTATATAGTATACTACAGATAAAATATAGTATAGTATAGATATAAGTATAATATACTATAGTATACTATAGATATAGTACAGCATAGATATAGCTATAATATACTATAGTATACTATAGATATAGTATAGCATAAATATAGGTATAATACACTATAGTATGCTATAGATATAGTATAGCATAGACATAGGTATAATATACTATAGTATACTATAGATATAGTATAGAATAGACATAGGTATAATATACTATAGTATACTATAGATATAGTATAGCACAGACATAGGTATAATATACTATAGTACATTATAGATATAGTATAGAATAGACACAAGTATAATATACTATATTATACTATAGTATAGAATAAACATAGGTATAATATACTATAGTATATTACAGCATAGACATAGGTATAATATACTATAGTATACTATAGATATAGTATAGAATAGACATAGGTATAATATACTATAGTATATTACAGCATAGACATAAGTATAATATACTATAGTATACTATAGATATAGTATAGAATAGACATAGGTATAATATACTATAGTACACTATAGATATAGTATAGAATAGGCACAGGTATAATATACTATATTATACTATAGATATAGTATAGAATAAACATAGGTATAATATACTATAGTATACTATAGTATACTATAGATATAGTATAGCATAGACATAGGTATGATATACTATAGTATACTATAGATATAGTATAGAATAGATATAGGTATAATATACTATAGTATACTATAGATATAGTATAGCATAGATATAGATATAATATACTATAGATATGGTATAGTATAGTATAGATATAATATACTATAGTATGAAAATATGATGGTGAGAAATTATAAATTTGTAAATATAGTTTTTTAAGAAGTCATAAAATTATAAATATGTTTTTTTAAGAAATCACAAAAGTATAAATATGGTTTTTTAAGAAATCATAAATTTATAACACCCATAATTTTTAATTATTCTTTTTTAACTTTTATTGTTGTAGATAATATGTACCATATTAACTGAAAATGCTGCTTTTTATTGAAATAGACTCTGCAATTATACCAATTAGTTATAAATGTGAGTTACAAAGGATAACCTTGGCAACTTTGTACGTGCCTCGCAGAAAAGTTCTACCGCATGCCGCATCAGAAAATCAATGCAGCGGGTCCACGGGTCTTAATCCTACGCGACCGGTCATCGACGTTTGATCCATTTTTCCCCAGGAGCAACTAGGAAATAAATTTCATCCCTCCTCCCGTCCTCATTCACCCTTCGACCTGGCAACCCTTCCTCGTGACCTACGTCCCACATCCGACCGTGTCCTCGTTTTCCCCGTTGTTCTCGCTCCAAAAAGCGGAATCACGGTTGCAGATGGAAAATATGTTCTTTAATATCTGTTCTTCGTTGCTCCTCTTCTGCTTCCTCCCGATTGTCCCGACCCTGCCTCGCTTCGCTTTTTCTCCTTTGTTTTGTTCAATGACGCGCGTGCTTTTAAGCGAGCGTAATGTGTCGACGAACGATGTTTAAAAAAAAAAAAAAAAAATACACGGACCGTGTCACACTATGTGACGTTACTTGATTTGTATCTTTTGATTTTTAACCAGTGGCGGGCTCGTCGTTTGAAATCGTGGAGGTGCTGCAACTTTTGAAATGTATCTGCACACTGTAGATTTTATATTATGTGGATTTTATACATTATATATATATATATTATATATTATGTGTATTTTTACTGTGGATTTTATATTATTTTTCGCGTAAGAAAATTAAATATTGCACGCAAATATAAATAAATTAATAAATATATTTATGTATCGAGGAAAATAACATCTAATTTTTAATTAGTTTTTAATTATTAAAATTTGGGGCGATGTGTCTTAACAACGAGACATGTTGGATGAATGTTTTCGAGGTGTGTTGTTAATTCTTTTATGAGTGAAAAACTTGTGAAAGTCAGTTTTGATTTTTTTAAATGAAATCGTAGATTGAAGATCACATCTATTTACGTAAAACGTAAAAAATAGTAAATTTTGGGTAAAGTGTAAAAAAGATTCGAAGAAGATATCAAACAGTATAAGAGAAAAATCATAAGTTTGCTATAGTTACATCCTTTCTTACTATTTTTAATAATTATTTTTAACATTTTCATTGTTGTTCAATCTCCTTCAACCACACAATATCAATGATATTCATTTACAAAAATCTAATATCTTTCGTTTTAACGATCAAATTTTCTAAGTCGAAAATAAAATCTGTTATAATTTTTTGATCGATTTCTACAGGAAAAGATTTCGCTCTGTCGTCTATTATATAATTAAATTTTTTCTTAGATCCTTAGTTCTTGAAATAAGAAATGACAGATCAACAAAAATTAGTAAAATATATGTTTAAAAGTTTGCAGCATTGGAGAAACGCATATTATTACATCTGGGAAGGTCTGCAAAATTATGTTGGAAACATAAAATAATGAAAAAACATTCTGTATATAACATTCATAGTTAAAAAATATTCATGGTTGAAAAATTTTCTTTTTTCTTCAGAATTTTGTTTCTCTTTAAAAAACGATTTTCATATTCCTATCGAAGGCACAAAATTCTCGCGCAACATGAAAAAAAAAGAAATTAATATTTGTTATTTATTGATTCGTTGTTATTATTTAGTATTATCAATCGCTGTTCAAATGTATACTAACGTTGCGTAATAATTTTTTGTTGCAGGAATGTTCACTGTTATCGACGGGATACCAACATTTCAGTACACCTTGGCCCAATGGAAAAAAATCGCAACGCATTACGGTGGATTGGCTGGTCTAACCATCGTTGGGCTACTGTTAGCTGCGATCTTGCCCTGCGTAGGGTTGTTTTTCTGTTGCTGTAGGTGTGCCGGTCACTGTGGTGCTAGAAGTCAACCCTTCGACAAGAAACACGATCATTGTAGAAAAGTGATGCTGAGTATGGTGCTTATCGCGGTTGCTACTATTATTCTGTAAGCATTCCATCTACTTTATCCACAATTTCTTAAATTCACGAATTTATGAAAAACTTAACCTCTTGCGCTGGAATGACGTGCCACGCACGTCGAGAGTTTCTTGCCCCAAAATTGTAATATTTTCTCGGTTTTGAGTATATTTAAGTAAAACAAAACAGGCAAAACAAATTTATTACTTCTATTCAGTGATATACTGACGAGTTCAAAAAGAAAGCGACGAATTGTTGTATACGGTTTGGTCACTCGTTACGGTCCGCAATCAGTGGTTAACCTCTTGCGCTGGAATGACGTGCCACGCACGTCGAGAGTTTCTTGTCCCAAAATTGTAATATTTTCTCAGTTTTGAGTACAGTTAAGTAAAACAAAACAGACAAAACTAATTTATTACTTCTATTCGGTGATATCATACCGACGAGTTCAAAAAGAAAGCGACGAATCGTTGTATACGGTTTGGTCACTCGTTACGGTCCGCAATTAGTGGTTAACCTCTTGCGCTGGAATGACGTTCCACGCACGTCGACAGTTTCTTGTCCCAAAATTGCAATATTTTCTCAGTTTTGAGTACAGTTAAGTAAAACAAAACAGACAAAACTAATTTATTACTTCTATTCGGTGATATCATACCGACGAGTTCAAAAAGAAAGCGACGAATCGTTGTATACGGTTTGGTCACTCGTTACGGTCCGCAATCAGTGGTTAACCTCTTGCGCTGGAATGACGTTCCACGCACGTCGACAGTTTCTTGTCCCAAAATTGTAATATTTTCTCAGTTTTGAGTATATTTAAGTAAAACAAAACAGACAAAACAAATTTATTACTTCTATTCGGTGATATCATACCGACGAGTTCAAAAAGAAAGCGACGAATCGTTGTATACGATTTGGTCACTCGTTATGGTCCGCAATCAGTTGCCAGCGCAAGTGATTAAAGGAATTAATTATTATTAAGAACGTATGGTAGCTCGTGTATTTGAACGCTTAGTGTAAAAAATTAGAATTAGTAAATGAACGATATAGACACACGTACATAAATTCAACGCAATACATACATTTCATTCTATTGTTACTAATCCTTTTAAAAATTGCATATTATTAATTATCGTTATTATACTATCAACGAAAGTAAGAAAGAATTTACACAAAACCAAAACACTGTAAATAATTTGCACGTTTTTCCGATAACGAAGATTACCTCCGAGTTAATCACTGACCCGAATAAATAGTTGATATTCCCCAACATCCCCTCCAATTAATTTTCCTCCAATCAAACAAAATGGAACAAAGTGAAATTCCCTTTTGCATCTGGCTGATGTGCATGCCAAAGGGAAGTTCGAGCGGATATCTGTATCAATAAATAATTTATCGACAACGAGGCGGATCGGAACTGGAGTTTAATCGGGGAGAACTTTCCAATTTGTTTGTTCCCTCGGCGAAAGATACCAAGAAGACAGACGGTACGATGTAACTTTTCAGGTTCGGCGTGGTCTGCGCCTTTGTAACGAACGAGTACATGCAAGACGGGACCAAAGAGCTGCCTAACAACGTGAAAGTCAGCCTGAAAGACGTGAAGCTGTATCTGAACAACACAAAGGAGGAGATTTATAACATCCTCAAGACTAATTTCGACGAGCTGGAAATTAACCTGAACAACATCCTGCAGGCCAGCGGCAGAATCATCACCGAACAGCTCGCTGAATACTCCCACGCGGTCTCGTTGACTAATTTAAGCGATATTGTCGCCGGCTTGGAGTCCATTAAAGAGGACCTGAAGATCATGCACACGATCACCCGCGATCTAAGGACAAACGCTAGTCAACTGGACATTGGTACGATTCCTTTTGATGTTTTATTTATGTCTGTGTCTTTCACTTTTTTTTTTTTTTTTTTTTTTTTTAGAAATATTCTAGAGAAATTTTTATTATTAATTAATTTTTATTATTTAATTTATTTTATTATTTTATTTTTTATTATTTTTATTACTATTATTATTATTTTGTTATTAAACTTACTATTACTATTGTTATTATTTTGTTACTATTATTATTATTTTATTATTTTTTATTTAATATATTATTTTATTTTTTTATTATTTTTATTACTATCATTATTATTTTGTTATTAATATTTATTTATAAATTTTTTTTATTCTCATATCCAAAGAAACGTTCGTTTGAAAAATTTCTTTGGAGATATTCTGACTATAATTTTATCAATTTTCATTTCTATTTGAAAAACGTGTAATCGTTGCTGAAAGGAACATTTTCTCTAGATGTAATATACCTACGAATATTCCAAAGGAAGTTTTAAAACATAATTATTTCAATGGAACGAAAGTTTTGTTAGGAATGTTCCTCGTTCGTTTCAGTTGTACGAGGTGTTAAAAACAATCTCCTTCACACGCTCGCGGCTTGCAAGACCCAAAATTGCAAGCAAGTGCTGCACGATTACAAAGTGAATCAAATGTCAGTTCAAGTAGACTTCGACAAGGTATTTCCTTTTTTTTCTTTTCGCTTTTCTTCCGCCTTATCAATTGTGTTTGTCACGTTTGTCGTCTAATCTTCGTTTTCCTTTACATGCGTACAGTACATGGACCGATACTTCCCAAAGGTATGATAATTTATCATTATATCTACACTATTACTCCTTCGGTTTATTCGCAAAGTTACGGCATTATTTCTCCATCGATTCGATAGTGTACACTCTTCTTTCCTTTATTTTATATTTACTTTCTTTGTCATTTATTTCTATTTTTTTTTTTTTTTTTTTTTTTTTTTGTCTCATTAATTCTGTAATGGGAAAAGGAAGATGAATCTTACTGATACCGTTCGATTTGCTTATGTTTCTGTTCTAATCTGAAATGGTAGACCAATGGAAATTAGAAAATTCCTTTTTTCTGTTTTAACATACATGTGTACAATATTAACTTTCTTTTTTCTTTTACAAAAAAAAAAAAAAGTAGAACTGTAGAACTGTTGATACACCAATAGTGATCTATTTATTTTCTTAATCTTATGGATGTCCAGCCATTGGTTTACGAATAGAGTTATTGTAGTATAAACTTATCTGATTCCATGCTTACCACCAAAATAGCTTCAGTCTGTAAGTCATAAGCTAAAGCATGTCAACTTTCGATTTTGTGTAACGTTCGATATGTGTATCGTTTCGTTGGATACCTTTGTTTAAGTGTTTTAGAATAATTTCGAATTACTGTCCTCACTCTACGGATCTTGAATCACGAGGGGGAAGAACAGTCACATTGTAACAAACTTACAAGTCTGTAAACACAAACGCGACAAACGTTTAGAAGGAATGAGAACTTTTCTTATTTTGCACTGAGTTTTCTTTTCACTACGTTCTTTCTTTTTTCCTTTTTTTTTTTTCTTCTTTTTTTTTTCCTTTTTCTGAATTCGAGAGATCCGTCAAACACATCTTGAAACCATACCTTTATTTCCAGCTGAGCACTCTTTGCATTCTGTCGGTCTGCGACGAAGAGCTTTTGTAACAGACTTGGTACATTTCAATGCACTTTTCAGTTTCATTCTCTCTCTTTCTCTCTCTCTCTCTCTCTCTCTCTCTCTCTCTCTCTCTGTCTTTCTCTCTAACATACCATTAACATACGTAGGGACTGTCCATTTCAATAGACACGAGCATGACACTTCTCATATCGATACCTTTGACTGTTCTACATTTTCTCATTTTAATGTGTCATTCTCAGGCATAATCGTTCTTTCTTTTTCTTTCCGATAGATCTTTCATCGCTCGACTCCTTTCCGAAATCGATCGAAATTGATTGAAAACCTGCGATTTTCTTCCAGCTGCCGAACGTCACGTCTGCGTTGCACAACATCACGATGCTGATGAAAGGCAACATCGTGTCGGAGGTGAGCCAGGGTAAAGAGTCGTTCCTGAAAATTCAGAAGGACATTCAACACGCTGTGAACCAGACGATACCAGTGGTGAGCGCGAGCATCAGGAGAATCGGGGTGTTCTGCAGTAGTCTGGCAACAAACATGACAATGCTCATCGACAGGATAAACGTTGAGATAGACAGGTCCGTGAAGAATGTAGACTTTGCGCGGACGCACATCGACCAGTATTCACCGTACAGGTAAGAAACAATTTGGTATAACCGTAACTAATCTGGAAATTTCAGTAATTACCGGTTCTAGATGTAGCTGGGTGAAAAAGGCTAAATATCTCCTTGGAAAATATTTTTCGTGCAATGGTTTTTAAATGGTTTTGAAAGGGAAATGGGAAAGAAAGCTTTTTGTTGACTCTTTTTTTTTTTAAATTTCTGATGAATGAATTGTATATAATGTTTGAATTGTTATCTTCAGATGATTTCGATCATCAGGAATGATATGACAAATGAACGTGAATGATATGTGAACCTGCTATAATCACTAACTGATTGTAGTGCAATAACAGAGCAGATATCCACTAATTATACAGCTCACATTCAGTGATAATGATGACTTTGAGAAGAAACTAAAAAAATTTAACCAACAAAAAATTTTATCTTCCACAATATTGATTTTGAAAATCATTTAAGTTTCCATGACATTAAAAACAGAAGGGACATTTAGGTCCTCTTTCAGCTGAAACTTGTATTTTAAATAAACAGTATTGAAAATAATAATTGAAATACTTTTAGAGAAATAAGAGATATTTTATTTAATAGTGATGCATGCAAGTATGTTAAAAATATTTATTTGAAACATACGTATGGGAATTATTAATTGAAACAAATATTAAATTATAAAAAGTATTAGAAATAATTATATGACTTGCATTAATCATTTCTTCATACCTTTTACAATTGGATGCTATTTCAGAAGGAAAGAAACAAATATTTATGTATTCCCGCCATTTACTTTCAATAATATACATATTTCAAACAGAAAATCAGATAGATTTTAGCGTAATATCATGACTAATTCTTTATTATAGTCGATAAAGAAATTGATGTACTAAATTTATAGAATAGTCTCCACACATTATTTGTTGAGTATTGTTCAACACGTATTCTGATCTTTTAAGTATTGTAAAAATTCCATTAAATATATCACTGCACGTGTAATAAAAGAAATAGTTATTTCAAATAATTATTTCAAGTTAATCCTAAAAATTATATAATAATTGATAAAATATATAATTGAAGTACACAGTGAATATATTTGTAGAATCAAATAAGTATTTCAAATAATATTTCAGTCAATATGAAAATAAATAATTGTTAGGAATTATGAACTGTAAAAGACTGTGTGGGGAATGATCTCTTTTTTTGGAAAAAATGAAACTTAAACTTTCGCTTGTTTGAGCCTCACTGTTCACAAAAAAAAAAAAAAAAAAAAATGAAAAACAGGTAACAAAAGAAAACGACTTATATTTTAATATGTCCAATAATTTCTATAAACATTTTTATTTATTTTAAATACTATTTCACCCAGTATTGGTAAATATAAAATATTCTGTTTGGATAACGAAATATTTAAGTAGTAAAACTTTTAAATAAATCAAAATAAATGAGCTCTGCTGTATTTCCATTTTACTCTTTTCAAATATTCGAATATTGCAGATAATTTCTGTTCTCCCTTTCTGACAAATATATTTTTCTTACAGATACTATGTCGGTCTTGGGATATCAGGAATTTTATTAACAGTTTTAATGTGTCTGACTTTCGGCCTCTTCTGTGGTATTTGTGGAAAGCGACCCGATGGATATGGAGACGACTGCTGTAACAAAGGATCTGGAGCACGATTTCTTATGATGTAAGCTCTATTAATTAGCAGTTTATTAGAAGTAATAACTAGCAAATCTCTAAAACTTCTTTTTTTACTAATTATTTGTACTTTTTATTTATTGTGATTACTATCACGCTTCTGAAACTTCAACATTTATTAATGGGAGTTATCTTGTATAAATGTTTGCAAATCTACATAAAATACTATTTTTTGAAAAAAAAAAACTTCCATCTTTCTATACACAGTATGTAGATTTGTATGCATTTTTAAATTTTCATGAACATAATTAAATCTAAATAGAAGATTGTTTCTTTTACGTAGTATTATAATTTATACTCTTTTTTTTTTGTTATTTTACATATTTTTGCATATTTTTATATTTTTCAAAAAACATACAAATTTTCCACAAATCCGCAGTCTAATAATAAGAAATTTTATATGTAAAGTATTATATAAAGTATTATGTAAATAGAATGTTATGGAGATGGACTTTAAAGGATTCATTTTTATGAAATTTTTCTAGGGCTGTTTGGATCATTTTCCTCCTAACGAGCGTTCTCATGGTGATCACCGTAGTACACATGGTCATTGGTGTACTTGTTCAAAGAGCTGTGTGTGAACCTTTGAAGAATCCATACGATAATAGGATGTTTGCTCTGGTTGATGAAATCGTTCAAATTAATAAGACGCTGTATCCTCAGAATCCTAATGATGTGAATATGAGCTATATAGTCAGGTAAGTCAAAGAGCGTTAAAATATAAATTGATCAAAGATTACTAAAAAGATCATCAAAGATTATAAATGATCACAAAAGAATTACTTTGATCAAGAAATTCAATTGACCAGTATGCGATTCCAATACAAATTCAAAAAAATAAATGAGCAATTCTAATTTCTTTATTTCGTTACATAAATTAATAATTGATGATTAACATTCAGTTCTCGAGAAACAAATGACTTGTTCTCACGAGTTTATCTTAAGAAAATGACACAAGTGTTTTAATAATAAATTCTAAAATAAATTAAAAAAAAAATTTTTAAAGTGCTCATAATATTATTATTGTAATTATAGTTAATAAATTACTCAACACGCTTTCTACTATTAAAGATGGAGTTAAGCTTTAAAATAATTTAATATTTTAAAGCTTAACAAACTAAGAAGAATCGGTAATGTGGGAGGTATACTGAAACTGTTGCAGAATTCATGAAGTCTAACTATATTAAAATGTGCATGAGTTCGGATGTAGGAAGTTCTATTACTCATAAACACAAGTCTTCATTCCTCACTCTATCAAAATCAAAGAATAATTCCACAATGCAGCAAGCAAAAAGTAATTCTATCGTTTCTTCATGACAGAAACTGCCATCTGAACGAAACACTGTACAAAGTGCTGAAGTTGGAAAACATCTACAATGTGAACTCGTTGCGCGAATACGCTGGTCGTTACGACATCAACAACACAATCCAGCAACTACGACGTAAGATCAGTCTTTCGCCTGACGTAGTCATCTTGACGGATAGCGCGAAATCGAAATTGAACGACCTTGCGCAGAGTGGTCTTAGTGACATAAAGTTCTACCAGTACGTCGAGATTCTCGCCGATAACATCACGAATATCAATCTGGAACATCTGTCGAAACAGTTGTTGGAAGTGTCGGCTGAATTGCCTACAGGGCAGGATGAGATTCGCGTCAGCCTGGAGAAGAATGCGCTGGATCTAGTGTATTATCACGATCAATTAGTGAGACCTATGGCTATGCTTAGCGAACAATTGGTCACAAAGGCTGTGACACTCGAGGAGAAGATCAAGTTTAACCATAGTTCTATGGCGGAAGCTATTCATCATCTGGTCGACGAAGTGACGAAGGCGCAGCAGTTCTTGAATAAAGACGGGCCAGAATACGTGCAACAAGTAAGTTTTGAACTTCTCTCAACTGCGAGTGTATGTAAAATATGCAAAAGGTATGTGAAATTTGTACTCGTAAAGACAAAGAAGGTGCCTATATACAAAAAAGCATAAATAATAACTGTAATAAATGTAATTATACAATATTATTATATATATTACACGCTAAAATAATATATTATTAATATGTTATATAATGTTATATTATAATTATGTTAATAATTATAATGAATTATGATGAATAATTAATTATAAATGCATGAAGAATTAAATACTAATACAAATTCATTAAAAGCTTGATATTTTTTATATTTTGAGAGTTGAACGTTTGATAAACGTTCATTTTTATACATCTATATTTTTAAATTTCATTTTTATTTTCACTAAAGTTGATGCTTCAATACAGAAATATTGAAATGGTTAGAAAAAACATATTTCAATAAGATCATTCTGCAGAATTTTTCATTACATTACACTAAATTGATTAATGTGTCTCAGTTGTCACAATTGATTAATTTTTTTGTTACAGCTGGCCACTAAATTTGGAAACGCTTTTCTTCGTCAAGTCGACGATTTCCTTGAGCGAGTTATCATTTATGCACTATCCAATGTAGGAAGATGCGGTCCTGTTTCCAATGCATACAATGCCACACTAGTCGCAGGATGCAACAAAATCCTAGATCCATTTGTAAGCAATCGATTCACCTTTTTTCGTACAGTCACTTTGTTAACACTACAAAATTATCCACAGAATGGTCTCTTCTAAATCACAAAATAATCCTAGAATTGCCTTTTCTTTTTTTCTAATTTTCCAAAGTAATTTTAAAAAAACTTTGAGAGTTTTAAATAATTGAGATTAAAAAGTAATCCAGCAGAACAGCTTTTAAATTATAAAATTACAAAAGAGTGCTTTTATTTGTAATTCGCAGAGTGAATTCTGTTCTGAATTACAAAATTTTAAATTAAAAAATATTTCACATTTTAAATTTCACAGAATAAATTCCACAAAATGCCTCTCTTTAAATTGCAAAATTTACACGAAGATTCTTGTGTTTGTAATCCGCAGAATGGTTTCTGGGTGAGCGTGGGCTGGTGTCTGGTCCTCTTCATCCCAACTATAGTGCTCTGCGTGAAATTGAGCGCGCTCTACCAAAAATCGGATCCCTATCCAGGACCTCTAGTCGAAGCGTAAGTTTCTCTTGTTTCAGTATCATTTAAACCCAATCGATAGATTCAACGCTATTAAGTGTTTCCAAAATATAATTAGATATCCGGTGCATGCCAATTTTGAATTTCCCAAAAATGTCCTTTGCTGTGAACTCGGGATTATTTCGTATCGTTGAAAAGAAATTTCAATTCACCCGTATTCGAAATTATTATATTGATCTAGTTTAGAGGCAAATTGGCTGAATTATTGCCCTTGAGAGATATTAGGAAAATTAGGAATAACATTACATCCACTCGGAAACAATTGCTTCTACGATTTTCCTCGCTAATTTCTGGCCAGCAGATTCTCAGCACCCTCTATGTAGAAAATGTTCAGCCTTTTGTTTCAATCTGGTAGTTAATCGAGCTTCCATATTATCCCCAGCATGCACATACTCGCGCTTGCGATATCTTTTCATTTTCTAGTCGGCATGAATTCCTTTTTTGATCCTCACGGATCAAATGAAACTGTCTACTTTTGTAAACAGATTTTTTTGAATTAAATTTTCAGAATTAAGTTCCAAATTATCATTTGTTTTCCTGTTTCAAATTATTGAGTAAATATGTTACTGGAGATAAATTTATTATCCTGTTTTACAGGAGATAAATACAGATATTTTGTAAACAAATTTTTTGAATTAAATTTTCAGAACCAAGGTCCAAATTATCTTTTGTTTTCCTGTTCCAAATTACCGAGTAAATATGTTACTGGGGATAAATTTATTATCCTATTTTACAAGAGATAAATATAGATGTTTTCTCTCTTGAAAATTGTGCAAACTCGAACGTTTTTGTAAACACTGAACAATTGTTAAGTCAATCTGAAGATTGAAGTTTCTCCTTTATAACGATCCTTTAAACTTATTCTACAATTTTTCTACAAAGTTGTATATACTAAGTGCTGTACATAATTCTTACAGTTGTACAGTTATACATAATTCCTTTTAAGATGTTATACATACTTGTGTATATCTCACTTTGCAGGAAATCTCCTTTACTTTCTTCAAGCAGAATAAATGTTCCTGTTTAATTAAAATCCTGTTAGCACCAAGGAAATAAATTTATGCCAAAAAGTGTTGAATAAAGCAATTCGTGTTTTGCAACAAGTTTCCTTGAGAACAAAAAGAGACAATCAGTCAGAAAATTACAAGTTTCAACAGTTTCATTCGATTCCTGAGCCATCCCACTATATTTTGTTTAGCCAGTTTCAAAATTGTATCGCCAATTCTTCAAGTGAATCTCATGCAAACCGACGAGAACGACGTTGTCTTTTTTCTCACAAGCTCACTTGCCCTTATTCTTGATTTTTCTCTCGGTGTGTCGTGAGTTGTTAACTAAAACTCAGCGTTGATCGTCGCAAAAACGTATCACAAGAGAGGTGAATAAAATAACGTTTGGCTCGAGAACTTTGTTCCTCGTGAAAATTATTCGATTGTCTGATATTTTTCAGTGATTCTCTAAATTCACACTTAAATTATCTCGATTAATTATCCAAGTAAATAAAAAATATAGAACTTTCAGTTTCTCGCCAAGAATCCTAATTTATATCAAAGGGCTGAGGAGTCACTGTGATGTAGACTAACACTAAAGAAGATCCCTGAAAATTCGTTGACAAGTTCGCTATATTCTATCAAATTATGAAAACATCTATATCACGTTTTTACAGTTGCAAAACTAATGATATTTTCTTATATAAGAATTAGAACACGTGGCTAAATCTCCAAATTCTCAATTTCTCCGCTTACACCATGATTCCAAGCCCTGAAAATTGTCAATCGGTAAAGCAATATCAAACGATCGAATCACTTCATTTTTATCAAATGCAGTAGCTCATATTAAATTAAAAGTAGCTGTCTAATGTGTGGAATGGTTGTTGGAATCTAACCGCTAACACGCTCCGTTCCAGTGAATATTTGTATGACGCGTACGCAGACAGGGATAACATACCCCTTACTCAGTAAGTATAAAACAAGAACAGCCAAGTTGCTCGCATGCTGGATTATGTTGATCGTGTAGCACGCCCGTTTAAATCCTTTAACGCTGCGAACACAGTATTATCGTCCGTTTCACAATTTAGCCTTCGTATATACGTCAAACTCGGATGTTTATTCCTCGCGATCATACGTAGAGACACAGGATTCTTGTAGCGATTTGGTTCGTTGAAGCGACTCCACCCTTTCTCTGCATGATACACCCTTTAATTCTAACACTGCGGTGAGCATATTGTAGGATCGGAATTATGGGGGAGAGAAAAATTGAGAATGTTTTCTGAAAAAGTTTTTTGAATAGCCAAATAGCTGAATTACCGTGAAATTTTCATTAATCTGGCGAGTGTAAAAAGAACAAAGTTTTGTAAGAGCTGTGGTCTTACATTTTAATTAGTAAAACACTTACAATATAATTTATTTAATTTGTCTTTTTTTTTTTTGATCTATGAAATATTTTTCAGGAAATCTTTCAATTGCAATGATCAAATTCTGTGGTTTTTATGCGGTTATGATTCTAATTACAGATCCTACAATATTGTTTCGAGTACATAGGTATATGAAAGAGTCTTTAAAGTCTGTAGTTAATTTTTTGCTACTTAATATATTGTCTGACACCTTCTTGACTTTGTTACATTATTATTGCAGAGACTACGGATCTTTATGTGTCTATAGAAAGTTTGAAGGCGTAGAAACTAACGTAACGTGCTAACAAAAATATATTGAATATCCAAAACTATATAACTGATGATCAAGTAGTGATTCTACATGAAAAGGAAATCTCTAATGTTGAATTTAATAAAAAGTCGTAGATGAAGAGATGTGAAATAAAATTTGTTAAGCCTCATTTTCAAGAGATTTGAAAATTCTAAAGATTTAATCATGTGAAACATTCAGAAAATGTACAGGGTTACAGAAAATGTTATTAACCAACTTCTCACACGAATGTTCCTGAATCCTAAATCCAAATTTCTGTTCTCACTACGACGTTGGCTTTTTATTTTCGAAAAGAACATTTTCTGACGATCTTTACTACTGCAATTTGTAGCTAATGCAACTGAGTGAAACATTTTCTGATTATATTATCATTATATTAGATTAGCTTATCTATTATTTCTATTATTTAGATTTTATATATATATAAAGAAATATTCAGCAGTAAGGGAAAATGTTGCTTGTCACAAATAAATTAAAAAAATTTGAATTAAATGATGGAATATATGATTGATAGAATACATTACAAAAGAGCACATGGAAACAAATTTTATTCAAGTTTCAAAAGAATAATGTAATTAAACCAAATTTAATTTTAACATTTGTACGCATTAGAAAAAACGAGAGCTTCACAAAACTTGGAGAACACGATGATTACTCATTACTTTGTTTTGTGATTCTTTCTTACTTTTTATTTTTATTAATTTACTCGTTAGTTTGTATAAATTAAAACAACTTTCATATTAATATATAGATTTCTATAAATTTCTACGTGTAAAATTCTATATGTATAACTAATATATATATATATATATATATATATATATATATATATATATATATATAAATAATTCTACAATAGTTGTACATTTTTCTATATTTTTATATGTAGAACATATTCTATATTTAACATACAAGTGATACAAACGTGAAAAAGAAGAGAAATGAATACTATTCAAAGTGATAAAAACACACATTTATACTTTAAAAGACATTGCCAGTAAGACAAATTAGTGTTAAAAAATTCTATTTTATTATTTTACATTTTATTTCAGCAACATTCGCAAATAAATCTACATATGAATATCCGCAGTCTGTCGATTTCAAGCAGTCAAGTATGTTTAAGTTGGTCGTGAGTAAACGATCAAATATTTTCTTTTCCATTCGAATCAATCCGGAAGGTGTTAAACGTTTCAACGTTAAACTTACTTAGAAACTAACGCTCGCGTAAGAATTGTTGTTTTTTTCCAGAGCTTTTAAAAACTAGCAACCGCGCGAGGAAATGAAATCTTTCTTTCACACACACACACACACACACACATACATGAGTTTAGCGGCGTACGAAAAGCTATTTGACCCAAGATGTTAACGACACACACACACACACACACACACACACATGTAACACGCAGAGAAACAGCTTTAGCAAGAAAACAGTACACTGATATTTCTCTAACTCGCATGACGAGTGCAGCTGGGTACTCGGCGATCGACTCGACTGAAACGCTTCCTTTTCCTTGCAGTGTCCACGACAAGAAGTACGTGTCGCACAGCAGAGACCCTTATGCAAAGTACGAGAGCTACGACGGTCCCGCGGGCGGATACAACGAACGGGAGAGAGTCCCCGAAGCGCATCAGAGCACGTCCCACTATCATCACTATTCCAGATACTCCGACGTGGCGCCAAAGTAAGTGTGACGAACGAGCCGCCAGCGGGTCCGCCGGTCGAAAACTTCTTGAAGCGAGAGGATTATTCGTTGTTCGTGAAACGAAGCCCCTTGAAAGAGAGAAAGCTTTGGCTAGTTTGGCTGAACTTCGTTTTGGAGTATACAAAATTTTTAATTTTTTTTTTTTTTTTTTTTTGGTTGACCCTCTGACTTTAATATGAGACACTTATTAATTTTGTAAAGTGAAGAGTTTAAGAAATTGATGAAATAGGATAGATATTCGTTTTTGAGATTTGTTTTATTTTATTTTATTTTATTTTGTTTTGTTTGTAATTTCAATTGACGGTATGCAGAATGCATGAATGATCAAATAAATTTTTGTCATTTAGTGGTGTTCGGTTATCAAAGAAATTCATTTTAAATATAAAAAGTTAAGCATTAGAACTGAATTTGAAGAGGATTCATCAGGGAACTACTTCCTGGCTAAATATAAAAATCTTATTTATTTATTTTCATAATTTATCTAGTTGAATGCATGTCGAATGTACATCACATGAATTTGTAGTTTGTTCAATGAATTGAGACACTGGCTATGAAGTTTCAAATAGTCTAGAAAAAATTTACTAAAACTCGATAATCATTTACAGTTCATTTTGAAAGATAATTCTATAAGTCGAAAGAATTTTACATACTCCAAGTTTTAAATCAATATTTGTTCCAATAGATCTTTTATGATCTAATAAATATTATTTAAGACTTTAGTCACGAAATTTCGAATGATTTTAGACATCTATCATTTCATATGCAGTGATTTTATTGCAGTTGCATTGACTATTATTGCACGTTGATAAAATGAAAAGTGTATTTTTTTAATTAAATTTTTTCTTTCATTAGCAAAGTAATATCCAGTTTTGTTTAAAAACTTATTTCTCGCTTCTTCTGAAAAATAATATAATTTTTTCCAAGAAAAAAAAAAAAAATACATTTACATCGCAAATGTGTGATAGACATTTTAAACTTTTAAAATAATAATCACCACATAAAACTAACTCGTCAAACGCTATTATACGTTTCTAAAGAACATCACAAATGATATAAATTAAATTTATTTAAAAAAAAACTAGATATAAATATAACATTTAATTTCTAAATATATATTTATTTTTTTTATTTTACAATATATATATATATATATATATATTTAGATCATTTACTTTCGAGATAATTAGAATTATTAAAATAAATTAATTAACTCTGGTACAAAATAAATTTTACTTATTTATTTTTAAAAAGTTCATTTCCATTACTTTTAACTATTAATAATATTATTAATTTTTAATTATCACTAAAATATATATTTATTATAGAACTTCATTTAATTGTATAAATTTTAAATTATATATGTATATATGTGTCTCAAAACGAAGTTCAAACTAAAAACTAAAATTCCACTACGAAGTAGGATCTCAAGGATCAAGGGATCATTTTTACAGAATCGTGCTGTCGCTTTAAGGATCTCTCCTCTCTTTCTCTACTCATTTCACTCGGATCGTCATTTTGCATTTGTTTTGAATGAAAATGGAATGAGAAAAAGAAAAGAAAAAAGAAGAAGAAAAAAAAAGAAACACTGTCGATGTTACTCACGTATCTAGCGAAGCGTAGAAACGTGATCTTGTCAGAGACCCCTGAGAGTTGTTTCTCGCGTGAATCGCGAGCTACCACGCTCTTGAACGGTTCAATAGGTTCTCTCTCTCTCTCTCTCTCTCTCTCAAAACGACAACTTCCTTTCGTTTCTCCGGTTCACTAGTTCATCTCTGGTTTATTTTGCAGTTCCAACCCCACGTGGCGAAGCCACGAACATACCGCCCCCTCCAAAACAGAACCTCACAATAAAGTCTTTAGCATATCAGTAGAAACGCAGTAAGTCTTGCCAAAGAAACATCCATTCGGACCGAGCAAACATTCTTAAACACGGCTTTCTGTGACACGTTGCGCAATTTCTTTCTCTCTTTTTCTTTCTGTCTCGTTTTTTCTTTCTTTCTTTCTTTTTTTTTTTTTTTACCTGTTCATACGATTCCACCTGTTCCTCTCGATTCCTGTACATCGAGGCCTGATCTTTCGTCGCAACCGATTTATTTTGTCTTGTCTCCTCTTTCTTTCTGTATCTCCTTTGTCTCGTTTCCCTTCATCGGTGAGCAGGGTTCCCACTCATCGCGCGATACATTCTTTTACTCTCGCCTTTTGTTTCTTCGATTCGTCCGGATCGCTCGACATTATAACTCGAGGATGGGATCAAGCTCTCTGTTTGAGGTTCAATGATTTTGAAAATACACACGGTGGACATTTGTCCATGAGTTTCCAGAAAATTCAGCAAATTCAGATAAAATGTGTATTAATGATGCAATAATGTAATTGGTGAAATTGAAAGATCTGTTTTTAGTACTGAAAATATAATATTAAAAATTATAAAAGCATCAAAAATTATTCTGATTTGCGAATATTAGTTCTTTTCTTAAATATTAACAATTGTTGAAAATTAGTTGAAAGATTTGTTATTAGTACTGAAAATGTAATATTAAAAGTTATAAAAGCATCAAAAATTATTCTGATTTGCGAATATTAGTTCTTTTCTTAAATATTAACAATTGTTGAGAATTAGTTGAAAGATCTGTTATTAGTACTGAAAATGTAATATTAAAAGTTATAAAAGCATCAAAAATTATTCTGATTTGCAAATATTAATTCTTTTCTTAAATATTAACAATTGTTGAAAATTAGTTGAAAGATCTGTTATTAGTACTGAAAATGTAATATTAAAAATTATAAAAGTACTAAGAATTATTCTGATTTACAAATATTAATTCTTTTCTTAAATATTAACAATTGTTGAAAATTAGTTGAAAGATTTGTTATTAGTACTGAAAATATAATATTAAAAATTATAAAAGCATTAAAAATTATTCTGATTTGCGAATATTAATTCTTTTCTTAAATTGTTGAAAATTAGTTAAAAGATCTGTTATTAGTAAAATATAATATTAAAAATTATAAAAGTATCAAAAATTATTCTGATTTGCGAATATTAATTCTTTTCTTAAATATTAACAATTGTTTTTCCTTCATAATTTTTGTTATTAAACGATACAATTTGTGATTGTATACATTGTTTAAACATCTAGATTATTTGCTGTAGTTGGCATAAGTAACATTTTTAAAATATTTCTTAAAATATATTGTTGAGCTAAATAAACTAAGAATAATTTGTTATTCTGTATATATGACATATTGTAGCTATTGCAATTATTTTGAAAATCTCGAGATGCTAATAAACTTTAAATTTCGTCCCAACATTTTTGTGATTCAATGTGATCAAAGTCAAATCACATAGTTTTAATATCATTATTAATTGAATCATTTCTAACTCTCTTAAATATTTAATTAACGAACATTTTTGCAGTGTAATTTAAGTTTGGGATAATTTAACGAACGATATACGACAATATTTTTCAACTAGTGTCAATTTTATTAAAAAATGATAATTGCATGAATATTTATATCATTATTACGCTTTCTATCTGAATTTGTTAAACATCTGAAAACTTATGGACAGGGAGTGTGTAATATAGCTGTGTTTTAATCCGTGTAGCTTTTAATGAAACAGGAAACACATGTATCAAAATATATAGTACAGATGCAATACAACATGCAACATAATCAATATAGTACAGAGTAACATATTCAAGTTTTATTCTCTGCGATTATTAATTGTCATTCGTACGAATTTGACAAATTTTTCTTATAAAATATGTAAAATTGCGATATCGTTACCTTTAATAGAATAGAAATTTAGTTTATTTACTATTAATAAGTGATTTTGCAAATTTAAGTCCTCATAAACAGCCTAGATTGTTTACAGTCTGAACAAAATTTCACTCGTGAATTTTTAGAAACAATTATTCTTCCTGAATAACCTTTGATAGATTCGACTTAAAAATTACTTGTATAATATAATAAAACCTTCATTAGGTAATCCAAATTTTTTTTTCTTTTTTAGAAGCCCAGAATATTTAAAAAAAAGTTAGGTGCGTGTATAAACGACTCAACAGTACGATAGTTTTCGCTGTGTTTATCTTTTCATTATCAATCTTTTACATCATTATTACGTTAATTTGACATCAAGGGACAAATTAAAATTAAAAAAATGAGAGTTAATATTATAGGATCATGCTCAACTGTGTAAATTATGCACGCAACATCTAGAACAAATATATCCTAAATTGTAGCTAACGATAAAAAAACAACATGTATAATTTCAACAAAATTATAGAGATAATTATTGTGATATGAGAGAACTAAATTAACTAATAAAATATTATATAATAATAATAATAATAATGTTATTACATAATATTATAATTATATTATATAATATTGTATAAATATAATTATAATTATATTATATATATATTAATATTATATATTATAATATTGTATAAATATAATTATAATTATATTATATAATATTGTATATAATATAATAATATTATATAATAATAATAATTAACTAACAAACGATAATCGTTACAATATTTCTAACACTTGATCAGTGCTGGTATTGTTAAATATTTTTCAACATCACATATCTGTTCTGTAAATCTTGTTTCTCATTAATGATCACAGAAAATGAAACTTGAATATCTGAATACACTGTACATTTTGATATATTGATAATACCTGTAATATACACACATACATATATTTGATACAAGTGTGTTAAAAACTAAACGGATTGAAACACGAATATATTAAATAATTAATTAACAATTAATTATATCAAATTAATTATAATTAATTATAATATATTGCACTTGTATTAGGGATCTCTGTTCTCTTACATAGAAACTTGCACGATACTTTGTCAAGGTAGGCGACGACATTGCAAATTCCAAGAGTTCTGACGTACAATTGTAAGTACTTGTTTGAGAAATGTTTAGTGAATGTCGAACCACTTACAACTCGGATTGTATCCTGTATTCTCCGTAGTTGTAAATCGAGGTCAATGAAGAAGAAATTTCTTACCGACGTTTCGCCTTCTCTGTGTTTTGTGTAATAAGTTAATCATAGATAAAGTATCACGTCTTTCCCCGCATCGTATTGTTCTATCAGCAACCATTAAAGAAGTATGAATTGCATGATTTGCCTTGTACAGTATTCATTGTTGAAAATTGAGTATTTTGAAAGGGTCAAGTAGCTTTCCAAAAATCTGAAAACCTTTAAATTACTTTGACTGCTGGTATCATTGGACACTGGGGGCCATGCAAGTTCGCTGAATTATGGAATTTTTAATAAAATTTTAATAAAATAAAATGGAGAAAGTACGAGAAATAAGATTAAATTAAACATCTTGAATCTTTAGTAGCATAATACAAATTACCACTCGAGAGTTACAAATTACTGAAAGTATTTGCTTGATCCATTCAATCCAATTTGAATTTTATCTCGACCATTTGTATTATTATTATTGTTATAAATTTTATTTATATTTATTATTATATTATTATAAATTTTACACTTTAATTATTTATACTATTTTCTACTACTTTATACTATTATTTTATTTAATTATTTATACTATTTTGTACTACTCTATACTATTATTTTATTCATTTATACTATTTTACACTACTTCATACCATTATTTAAATTTTACACCTTAATTACTTATACTATTTTGTAGTACTTTATAATATTATTTTATTCATTTGTACAATTTTACACTACTTTATACCATTATTTAAATTTTACACTTTATTTATACTATTTTGTACTACTTTATAATATTATTTTATTCATTTATACTACTTTACATTACTTTATACCATTATTTAAATTTTACACTTTAATTACTTATACTATTTTGTAGTACTTTATACTATTATTTTATTCATTTGTACTATTTTACACTACTTTATACCATTATTTAAATTTTACACTTTAATTACTTATGCTATTTTGTACTACTTTATACTATTTTATTCATTTATACTATTTTACACTATCTTATACCATTATTTAAATTTTACACTTTGATTACTTATACTATTTTGTATTACTTTATAATATTATTTTATTCATTTGTACTATTTTATACTACTTTATACTATTATTTAAATTTTACACTTTAATTACTTATGCTATTTTGTATTACTTTATACTATTATTTTATTCATTTGTATTATTTTACACTACTTTACACTATTATTCTATTTATTTATACCATATTCATTTATACTATTTTACACTTACTTTGTACTATTATTTAAATTTTACACTTTCGAGTGGAGTATGTTGTTCAGTTTTGTAATTCAGTTTTCGAGCGTGTTTCATTAGATTCACAATGATCAAATAACGAAACAAAAAGGAAGAAGAGAGAGGCTGTAAAAGTATCGTTGTAAGGTGCAGAATGTTGTTGACACGCCATGCAAATTAATCTTGATCCCATCTGACACATCTCATGCAACCCCGTTGGTCACGCTTTTTTTCCCGGTTATTTCCAGGTGAGTGGGAACCTTGCGGGGGGGCAACTTCTCGCGTCTCTCGATACGCCTCTGCACGTAAGTCGCAAGACAGATTGTTATCAACTGTGTCTCCGTATCTACTTCTCGTTTTTTCCTTCTTTTTGTTCTTTTGTTCGACTCGTTTGCGCCGCAAAGCCAATAGTAGCTTCGCTGGAGCTTTCTCGCAGGAGTAAATGAAAACAACGTCAGGTTGTGTCGATGATCGGATAAACGAAACTCGCTCTCCTCGTACATTTACACGCATATTTGCCACCGAATCGCGTTTTTGTCTGATCAAGTACGCCAAGTACGAGGATTTGCGAAAAGAGCATGTCATAGATTCGAGTCACCTTTTTTTTTTTTTTTTTTTTTTTTTTTTTTTTTTGTCCTCTTCACGAGGAGAATCACGGTGTAAAAACGTATTTACTCTTTGATTTTTTTCGCTTCAGCAGCTTCGTCATTCGTTTGTTCGCTAAGGCATACATACATACGTTACGCTATTGCAAAAAAAAAAAAAATAATAATTCTCACTTCGATGTTCGAGAATATTTTCGTATCGTGTCTTTTTGTTTTATTTTGTTTTTTCTTTTATTTGTGCTCGTTGTTCGACACGTTTGACGAAGCATAGAAAGTAAACACTACTTGGAATTTATTTTTTTTTTCCCCCCCCCCCCCGTGGTTTTTATTGATCGATTGGGGGTGTCTTTGCAGAAATTGTGACTTCCCTAATGGTGGTCCTCCTGGGTACCAACCAGCTGCCGCTGCTCCTCCTCCGCTTAGCACGGAATACGAGCGACCACCTCCCTATTATTATTATCCTGGGCCAGGGTGAGTTGACCTTTAATTTTTTAATACTTCGGTGGTTTTCAGTCCCACGAGTTTTATCCGACTCGCCAATGAAATTGTATTACATCAGCTTGCTCTGAATACATTTTACTCTGAATACTATTTTAAAATATTTGAGAAAAAAGAAAAGTTAGAGGGAATATCTTTATTATATACGGTAATTAGGGATACGCTTGAGATCAGGACGGGAATTTCGAAAATTTCTGATCGAGTCTGGATTTCTGAATATTTTTGGCTGTGTATAAGTAGTGAAGATGGTTTTGGAATTTTGTACTTTCACTTTTCAGGTTCAGGTTCGATTTCCATAAAAAATTCAATATTTGTTGTATATTTATATAGTATATTTAATTTTATTTTAATTTTTTAATATTAAATGTGCGTATATATAATAAATATATAAATATATAATATTTTATACAAATTGTATAATATATTTAATTTTATTTTAACTTTTTAATATTAAATATATATATATATATATATATATATATATACATATTTAAATATTTATATATATAATAAATATATAATATTTATTATATATATTTTATTTTATTTTATTTTAATTTTTTAATATTAAATGTGTGTATATTTAAATATTTATATATATAATAAATATAT
>NW_025110195.1:163827-165110 GCF_011392965.1 Frieseomelitta varia | reverse complement strand
TTTTTTTCTTTTTTTTTTTTTTTTTTTTTTTTTTTTTTTAATAACGCCTCGACATTTTCTTGTATCTCCTTTTTTGTTCTCATTTTGTCACTTGTTCTTCTTTTTAATCACGAGACGAACCGCAGCAATCGTAAACGCAAAGCGACAATTCCACATCGTTTTGCGCTGTGTTGATCGTTGGACAATCGATTTCTAACACGACTGATTATATATATATATATATCGTTTCACCACCGGTTTCTTTCTCCAATGTTTCTTCCATCGAATGCCATCGTCGTTGTCATCATCGATTCGTCTTCGAGATTCACGCGAGTTACTCAACCCTCGAACACGCGCCGATGACGATACGATTCTTCTGATACGTTGCTCGAGAGGCATCGGAAAAAGGAGGAAAAGCTCTGCAAGGAAATTTCTCTGTTGAAGACCCTTAAGTTTCTCGGACTTAGTTTAGTTCCTAATCACAAACGCGCGTTACGCGCATCGATTTGAAATCAATTATCGGTCTGCATCAATCAGTATTAAAATACGAGGAAGTTCATCGTCGTGACCACGTTGGCGTTTAAACGCCACTCTTTCGCCAAAACCAGTTTCTCTCTTTGTTCAGAGATTAGCGAACGTGTGTATATAACATTCAGCCGCTTGTGTCTTATGAATTTTCACCGTCTTTTACGTGAACTGCCTACCAAGGAAACAACAGCCAAGTACACCGAACAACTGTGACCGACAGAAATGGCTACAGACGAGCCGTCGTGATCGATTGAAGGAGGAACGTGTGCGATCGATATCGAATTTTAAATGGCTCTACGTGAAATTAGAGGAATATCGTGTGTAACATTTGATTGACCACATTCGCGCACGTGTGTATATCATTGAACTGCGGATTTCTAGGCAAATTGATATTTTTGAAAGATGTCATTTGAAAACTAAAATCCGGATAGAAATATTGTAGAAACTTTGGATATTTTGTACATCGTTTCATGTAATGCAGTATATAATATTGTGTGTGTATGTATATATATATATATATATAATTAAATAATTTATATATATATATAAATATAATATTATTATTATTATTATATTATATTTATGTATAGTATTATATTATTATAATGTAATGCACTATACAATATTGTGTGTATTATTAAATAATTTATATATATAAATATAATATTATTATTATATTATATTTATGTATAATATTATATTATTATAATGTAATGCACTATATAATATTGTGTGTATTATTAAATAATTTATATATATAAATATAATATTATTAT
>NW_025110195.1:160040-163644 GCF_011392965.1 Frieseomelitta varia | reverse complement strand
TTTATATATATATATAAATATAATTTTATTATAATAATATTATATTATTATAAATTATATATATATATAATATTATAAATACATATATATATATTATATGTACATTATTATTATTATTATTAAATAATTATATTAATATATAAAATATATAATATAAATAAATATATTATTATTATATATATATATATATATATATATATATATATATATATATGCACACACCGCGCAATTTTGCACTTTAGAATTTTCCCCAAAAGAATAAAAGTCTGCAGTCTGCAATTGTTGCACTCCGGCAATTTCCGAACTGTGTTCTGTCAACCTCGGGAGCTTATATATTTAATGGTTCTGCTCACCTTGAACGAGACACTGCCATTCCTGTACGAATCCCGCGTTCGTACAAAAAGAAATTTATTGTCACGAATTTTCGAGTCGCAACGTACTCTGGATAAACGAATAATAAACTGAGAACGTTGCATCGTAAAGTTGCTGGTTTTTTTTCGATTACGCGACAATTTGCCTCATAAGTCGCACTAACGTTTCCAGGCCAGCTAACAAGAGCCATCTGTACATCGATCGCACAGAGTCTCTTCGCAATGAAATATTACCGCGATGATCTCTCGCGAATCTCGAGCACCTAACAACGCCATATTTAAATGCCAAACGACACTCTTTAGAAACGAAAAGGAGAAAAAAGGAGAAAAAACCGTGGACCGTGGATTTCAAACTGGATTTCGAACAGGCTCGACGTCCACGGTCCACTCGTCCACAATCTTGCCGGATCGTTCGTAAGATGTAAAACGAATTTTCCTGAAGCTAACTTCGTCTCTCAGTTTGGAGGGCGAGATGGTAGGGAAGTTAGCTTCCTCGTGCAAGATCGTCGCCGCAAAATACTCTATGTACATGGTTCTTAAGTAGACGTTTTTTCTTACTGTTAACTTTAACGTGTAATTTACCGATCTTATAGGCTCCTTAGGCGTGGGATATTTCCGCGTCGCATAGAGGAGGATTGTACACGTTTGTTCTACGCGAGGCGAAAATCTATCGTCGATCAATCACGTATGCAACATCCGTACAGTACTCCGATTGTAATGGATGAATCTTTTCTTCGAGAAGGATTTTTGTTTCTTTTTTTTTTTTTTTTTTTGGTGTGTGTTTTAAGAGATGCTCATTCTTCTATGTCGTAAGTTAAGAGGGGACACGCGAGACCTCCAGCCAAAATGAAAGTCTTTTTGAAATCGCGTACGATTGTAGTACGATTAGGCGATAATTAACTCCTTGCAGTTCGATAGTTTCTAGACTATGGATATTTATATGTTACGTTTGTGAAGGGCTTGAATGAACTTTTGAAAATGTTCACAACGCATACATGTACATTTCCGTTTCATAAATTTACGGGCAAAAGTGTATTATGGCAGATTCAAATGTATCAGTTATTTTTTAATATTTAAAATTGTGTAATAAGTTCATTCGCATTTTTTTTCATTTTTTTTTTTTTTTTTTGGATATTGTTTGGATATCAACGATTGTTACCTTTATATTTAATATGATGTATATTGCATATATATATATATATATTTTTTTCTTTATGTCTATTATTCGTTGCAAATAAATTAGGTATCCCTTTTGCCCGATCATTTCAAAACTTTTGTCCTTGCGTGTGTCTTTTAGTCGCGTTCCGAAAAGAACAGAGAAGCAAATAATTTTTCACTTATCATGATTTATTGTAGCAATTTTTTTTTATTGAATATTGACAACGATTGTTTAATTGTAATTATGATTCATCTACGCTAATTGTTGATGTAAGCAAATTTTTCAAAATATTTTTCAAATCATTAAAACAAATAAATAAAAGACAATTTGCTTTTCTGACCTGGCATATCTGTATATGAGCGACATGAGCGACGTTTTCAAAACATATTATATATATTGAGAGAGAAACGAATTTGTTACTTAGTTTAATAAAATTGATATTAACGAAGAAATTTGTTATTGTAGAAAATATTTAAAGAATGAGATTCCTATCGTCAAGTGATATAAAAGCATTGAAATCTTAGATTCATTAACATATCTGCTTTGTTACGAAATAACAAATAACTGACAAATGAGTTTCTCTAAAATTTTTTATTAAATTTTGTCTCGTAATTTTTCAATCGAATTAAGATCGGATGTACTATTTTGTCTCTCATACTTCATATTTTCAACTTAATTTATTCCTCGGTGTCAAATTAACACAATGGTAAAAGAAACTACAACACAAATTTTATTAACAATAATTTTTCGTTGAAAATAGATTAGATTTCTGTTTAATCACGTATAAAATTCAAAACAATTTTTACTCTTGCATATAGCTGTTCAATTTCATATTCTATAATCTTTAGCTTTGTCTAATATTGTAATATATGATTTATTAAATTATTCTTTTACTAAAAATATATTAAATTTGTATTAGATTTTTAGATATTAGAATTTTCACTTGTTACAACTATGTTCATAAATAGGGATGTTCGTACGTTGAAGAAATGGTGTATTGAATGCTTGAATTAATAATAATAATTAAAAGGCAATGTGCTGCCTGTCTACAATTCTGGCAACATATTAAGAAATATCAAAAATATATGGTTATATGTTAGAGAAACAGATGTCACAGAGTATCTGTATCTGTATTTATGAGCCGAAAGATAATATAAAAACTTCACGATGAGGTTCAATGCCATTATTAGTTTCCAATCCTCTAAAATATTTAGTTAACGAGCTAGAATACGTTTGGAATCATTCAACAAAATATATAACAGTTCTATAATGACAAATTTTTCAAATAATTCATACATCATTGCCACACCACTTATTCAAATTTGCTTGGTGCCCGGAAACTTGTGAGACAGAAGTGTAATATCTGCAAAAATATATAAAATCGCTAACGACGAATCTCTGCTCAGACCTCATTTCTTTTAAATTATAACATATAAAATATTATATAAATTATATATTTATATATTATATAAAATTATATAATATATATTATAATTATAATATATTAAATATTGTAATATATAAAATTATTAAATATTATAATATATAAAATTCTTATAAATTATAATATTCGTATATTATAATTATAATATATTAAATATTATAATATATAAAATTCTTATAAATTATAATATTCGTATATTATAATTGTAATATATAAAATTCTTATAAATTATAATATTCGTAAAAATATCCACAGTCTAGCGGTTACGTTTCAGCGACAAATACGCGCGAACATCTAGTTTTTAAAACCGTGGATCAACGTGTACAAGCTCAGTCGTCCTGCGAACGACTGCAACGGGTTAAGCGAAAGTTAAGCGTTCGAAATTTTCACTTTAGATGACTATTTAGGAATTGAGATGTACATTGGTACAAGTTCGCGTGAAAACATAAGGCTAATTATAAGTTTGCGAGTTTGTATCAATCAATGTGTACGAGTCTCTTGTTCGTAGGTTGAAGTTCAACGATACTTCTAAGTGTTTTTACTTCTGACTGTAGACTTCGGTGAATTACTGTACCGCGAACGGAAGCATCAGGATGTTGCATTATCCGTAGAAAAGAGAGAGAAAAAAAA
>NW_025110195.1:134388-159721 GCF_011392965.1 Frieseomelitta varia | reverse complement strand
AAAAAAAGAAGAATCAAGACAGAGAGAGTAAGTGAGGATCGCGTGAAAGGGACAACCTTGTAACTCTGTGTGACTGTTTACAATAAAAAAAAAAAAAAAAATATAAGGAGAGAAGAGGAAGTTGGCACGAGGAGAACACGATTTTCTGCTCTATCATTACTGTATTTACAATACACATTTAGCATAGTGGAAAGTAAGCTACGTTTTTAGCGTAATATCGACGGATATCATCGTTGTTGTATGTATGTGGAAAAACTGAGGAAACCCGTGATGTCGTTTTTTCTTTTTTCTTCTTCTTTTTTGCCTTCATTTTCTCATACAGAGTGGACTGTGCTAGCCGTGTCTTGTAACGAAAAAAAAGAAGAAGAAGTGTGTGAAAACGAGCTCGGAGAACGAGTGTGCCACGAACGAATAAAAAAAAAAAAAAAAAAGAAAAAACAAAGATAAATTTCCGATTGTTGAAACAATTACTTCTGGTGCTATTTTTTTATATGACGATGTTTCGTGGCCAGGCACTCCTTCTCCACGTTTTTTCAAACACGTCGAATGAACAACGTGCGACATGGAAACTTCGAACCGTTGCAAAGAAGGAACACGCTCTTTCTGTTGTCTTCTAAAAATCGAAAGCGAATGGTGACATTGAGGTTTTTCTATGATTGTTCACCTTTTGCTGGCCGTACGTTTTCCAATTGCGAATCGTGTCTATTATTGTTAGAAAATTTCACTGGTAGCCAAATTTAGAATTTATGATATTTTGAGAAATTTGCGCCAAGCGAATATCTTTTTTCTTTTTAATTTAGTTCTGAGACTCTTTATTGTGATTTTTGTGATATTAACGACGCACGGTAAAAATTCTGAATCTAAATGAGAGAAATTACCAAGTAATTTCATTGTTAAAATATAGTTTCTTTTCATTGTGAGAAACTGTAACGATTGTTCTTTTCTGACGAATGTAAAAATAATTAAATTACTTAAATATAATGCTCCCATTGTGAATTAGAAATTAAGAGTCTTATAGAATCATACTTCAGTATTAATATATTTTTGGGATAACTGAACATTATTGTAATTTTAGTTGAAATTAGAATTTTTATATATATTATCCAGTTTTTAAAATTTAAATAATTTAAAAATTTACTATTAAGATTCAGTGCAAATAACTAATGCGTCGTTGTGTGATTTGTTATATTTATATTTTCAATAGCGAGCTCGCGTGCGTAGCATCAATAAAAATATAATTCTACAAAATCATACGGCGTCATACGTTACAAACTCGCATCAATGAATGAGTGGTAATATAGCACTATATAAACAAAATTTAGTTGACTGATTCAGTAAAAATCAGTGTACAGATTGCTTGGAATTATTTCAAACGAATTTAAGTTATTCGAGTAGCAATACAACTTTAAACTCATTAACGAAGTTTCAGAATTTCATTATTTTTATCAAGATCAAGCATTTTTGGGAATTACTATCCTTTTCTTTTATTATTAAAATTCACAAGACAAGAATTACAAACTAAAACAAATCATTTTCAATGCTTAGATTAAATTTCTATCGTTATAATTATTAATATTAATTTTTATAAAATTCATTAAAGATTAGATTAAATTTCTATCATTATAATTATTAATATTAATTTTTATAAAATTCACTAAGGATTAGATTCAATTTCTATCATTATAATTATTAATATTAATTTTTATAAAATTTATTAAAATAAGATCTCTCCTCTATAATTAACTCTTAATTATATGTTTAGCATAAAAATTCCCTAAAGATTGTATGTTTAGTATAAAAAAGTTTAATCTTGATCTCGAACGTCGCTTATTATGCATCAATAAATGAATAAATCGGTAACAAGAGAACGATCGATTAAAACAATCTCGTAAGAACTTGAAAATGAGACACGATTCACTGTTTGAGAACGAAACCCAAGATCTAAACGACTTATTGTACGATTAATGGTATTTATTGTTTGAAAAGGGTGTCGTTCAAGAGTTTCCTTGCATTTTCTTGTCTGCTCAATATCCTCGGAATACCCGCAACGTTGGAACATGGGTGTTCATTTTCGTTTCATTTTTTGCTGAACTTCAGCAGCCATTCCATCGGAATCGTTTCATAGAAAGTCACGAGAAGAATGATGGACAATGTTTCGATTCTACGGTGACTTTCTGAGAAGCGTTATTCTGTTTCGAAGAATGTCAAATTTTTGATCGGAGATGTGCAAGTATGCGTATGTGGTGTATGCCATTGACTATTTTGACGTTTTTACGATTCACCGATTGTGTTTGTTAAAATTAATTATTATTATTATTATTATTATTATTACTATTACAATGATTATTATTATTATTATTATTATATTATGAAATGAGTGTATCACAGTTTAAATATATCTATTTTATATTAAATCAATGCCATGGGTTAATTCATTGAAAAGATTTTCCACGCAAATATTTCAGATATATAAAATTGAAGATTATAGAGGTAAAATGTGATATGTACATTTTGCAGAAAGAAAGAAATAACTTTATTACCAATTTTTTGTTGTTGTTAACATTTAGAAGATAGTCTAATTCTATAAAACATATTAATCTAAATGTTTTAACGCTAGAACTCAAAATGATCAATTTTTAATATCTTTCCATCGAAATTTTATATATTTATAATAATAATAATTTTTAGTGAAGTATATAAATAGAAGCTTATGTACATTACTACATTACAAATTTCGTCCTTGCTTCTTAGTTTAATTCCTCTGCTACAAATTTTATACTTTAGTCGTCGGTAGGAATGGATGAAAATTAATAAATAAATTTTAATAAATATTTAAATTAATAAATTAATAAACTTTTGAGAATTTCACAAATAAATTTATTTAGACTGTTTTAGTAATTTTCATTTTCCTCTGTAGTCTTCCATTCACATAATGTACACACATATTACAAAATACATTAACATTCTGCAACTGTTGAACATGTTTCAGATAAGGCCTCACGTTACAAATTTAATGATAACAATCACTGTCCGTTCGATTTTACCTCTTCGTCAACAATTAATCCTGTTATCTTTACCCCATTTACGCATCACACGAATGATCTGCTCCACTTGTGAATTCGAGGTGTTCTTCAAAAGTTGTATAATCTCAGGTAATAACTCTCTAAAAATGGCATTACAGACGAGTTATATATATGTTAACAAAATGACTAAGTAATTTTTTTCATCAGAAAAAAAGATGACTTCACATTCAAGACAAATGGGAATTATAGATATCACATCTAAAAACATAGTAAGTAAAAAGTTTCTACTCTATATTGATATCAAAAATATAATAACGTGTTTTAGAAATTATAATGAATAATCGATTCCAAAAATGTAAAAGTAGTTAAATTTATTTCAGCAGGTTATCGATTTGAGTCCATGTTAAATGTGTTAAAGAAAGATTTCTCACTTTGGTTGCTTCTCGGCTACAATGTATTGAAAAGTTCCGCAACAAGCGCCTCGTTTCCCTTCCCAATTCTCTGGACTTGGATCCATTCGTTCCAGCATATCGAACGCTTTCGCTGCGTACCAAAATTCACCAACTTTGTAACAATCGTTCGCTATTAATTGCAGCAAATTGAACGACTCTGTTGTTGTGTCCATTTTTAAATACAAGTCCCAGGCTAACTGCGGTTTCTTGTTCATTATGTCTGAATCAAAATGAAGAAACGAATAAATTCAATGATCAACTCTTTGCTTTGGAATTTTAACTTTTATGGTTTAGTTGTCCATTGTTGTAAATACAAAATTTTGAAGCTTTATATGCAATCTGTATTCAATCATTTTAATAACAAGTCACTGACTTAAAGTTTAATTGAAACTAAGTTCTGTTAAAAAAACATACAAGATCTTGATTTTTATAACTTATTGTTAGATGAAAATAATATCTATCTATTATATGTAAAAATACTTTCTTTTAAAGATAGGTAATAAGTCCAAGAAATTTTATATAAATACTAAAGGAACAACTAATATTTTTTAAATATCCAAAAGTAGATTAAATTACATTTCAGATCAAAAAATAATTTAGATAACATATTAATTGGAAATCTATTAAATTTAAATTTAAAAATAAATTATTACTCTATAAAAATAACAAAATTGTTGGAAATAAATAGATTATTAAATAAATTACAAATTTTTATGCATTTATATGAAATTTAAAAATCTTAAACGCACATAACATAAAATATCCAAAGTGTATTTAATGGGTAAAACAAATCTCTAATTAAGTTATATTTCTACGTTTACGAAAATATAAATATGCATAAAAATTCATAGTTTACTTATTATTATTAATTAAACGTCACATTACTTACAGCAATGTGCAAGAAGACTAACATAAATATAATCATTCTTGTATTTTTCATTTCTTATATTTAAAAACGCTTCTTCCGCTTCTTTGAAATAACCCGCCGCAGCTTGCGCCTGAGCGTAATTGAAATTGAAATTGTCTTCGTTGGAGAAATAGGTTTTGATTGAATTTAAATACACTAGGACTTCCTCGAATTGACGATAAAGGAAAAAGCAGGAGGCCATGCATTGTCTGCCAGGTATGGTGTCGCATTCTGACGCCGAAGAACCCACTAATTGAAAATACTGTTGCGCCGTTTTTATATTATCCCGCTAACATAAATTTTGTTAATTAGCTTATTTAAAATGAGGGCCATAATCAAACTAATAGCGATGAAAAATTGTTGATATTTTAAAGTCGTAAAAAGAAATCGTATAATACTTGGTCTCATTTTAAAGCTACTATTTTGATAGCTCTGAGTTTATCCTTTTCAAAAATATTTTTACACTATTAGTAATAGATATTTTTACACTAAATAGTAATATTTATTATATTTTATTTCTATTATATTTATTATATTTTTTATATTTATTTATTTCTATCATATTTATTATATTTTTTTATATTTATTTATTTCTATTATATTTATTATATTTTATTTCTGAACTTATCCTTTTCAAAAATATTTTTACACTATATAGTAATAGTGAAAGTAAACTTTTATCCATAAAAATTGTTAAAATTCAAACGTCTCTAAAAATAACTAGTAAATCCATTATAATCTTGAAGATTAAAATTTTCTCTTTCGATTCCATCATTTCATTGAACTTTATACATTCGCGTTAAATCATCACAAAATGTTAGAATTTTTTGAACTTTTGTCTGAAAAATAGTAACAAAATTTTTTACATCAAATACATCATCAAGTTCAAAAATTGTTTAATGTTTCTAAAGACGTTTGTATTTTTACAATTTTCAAGAACAAAGCTATTTTTATTTTCCCACCCGTTACATAATATAATTTTCTTATTGAGAAAAAACGAATTCAAAACTGTCAAAGTGTAGAGGCCTTAAGCTTTGAAATAAACTGGTTATTACATGATTTCCTTTTTCGTTGCAACAGTTTAAAATATCAACAATGTTTCGTTATTAGTCAACTCTATTTCATGCGTCAATGTCTATGTAAACATACGGAATTCGTTTCTTGTCCCATTACTGCGTTAACTATTCCTTTTAAAATGTACTCTTGCGGTACAGCTGGTTCAAGATCTTTGATTAATTCGAACGCTTCTCGCACGTCGTCTTGTTTCAAATAGTAAATTACTAGATTCAGTCTGGCTTCTGGTATAACGTCTACTAAATTCGGTAAAATTTGTAATGCACCTTCTCCGCCCTTGAACACCTAAAACAAATTAATTTCGCTTGAATTCATTCCCATTCAAAAATTTATAACATATTCAGATATTAAAGAAGAAAGAAATGATTACTTTGAATAATTAAATGTTTTATTCACAATATATTAAGTTATTACCAATGTTATTAATAATATATAATTATTTAATAATTTACTAATCATTATTAACTGTTATTATGTATAATATATTATTAAATAATTATAATTATCATTGATAATAATAAGTATACTAAACTAAATAAGTTATTACCAATATATAATTATTTAATAATTTATTAATCATTATTAACTATTATTATGTATAATATATTATTAAATAATTATAATTATCATTAATAGTATACTAAATAAACTAAAACTTTGATTATGTAGAAAAGCTTCGTTTTTATCCAAAAAGTAAAGGATGCTTCAAATTTTTGAAATAATTGACTAGTAAGCAGACTTGTAGTGTTACATACGACGGTATTATGGCGTATAAGATCATGACTGAAGCTGAAAGAATTCGACATCTTATCTATTAGCTGTTTCATTTCGTTTTGTGCAGCGTTACCATTGTACAAACGAAAATGATTGCATGCTTTTAAATTTATGGCAATCGCGCTGTCAGGATACTTTTGTAGATAAACTTGAAGAACTTCTTGAGCCACGTCGTAATAATCCAATTTGTAGTAGCACAAGGCAACATATACATTTAATGCAAAGTAATCTCTGTAAAGAAGAAAAAGAAAAGTGATTCTGAAAATTATTTATTATTCGTACTAGTAAAGCTATCCATAACATTCTATTATCTTTACTAGTAATAGATTATTTACTAGTAATAGATGTCATTTTCTTGTGCAAAACTATTTTGTATGCATTACTACACATTTGACGTATTTTTCTTTATAAAAAGCAAAATCAATAAAATATGATATTAGATTCACTCGATGTCTTTTTCTAATCATTCCGTGAAACGAGTGTTCTTGTATTTGAATTTTCATTCAATTATTCAAGTTATTTGAATTTTCAATTTCCAAATTTTTATGTCGAGATTTCCTCTCAGATCCAAATTACTATTGAAAATCAGAAAACTATATATTATATTGTATATATGTTTTTTTAAATCATTTGCAAAATGCAATTTAAAATTCGATGTAAAAGTACTGAATTAATTTCTATAGCTCGTATAAGAAATTGTGGCAATCTGTGGAAATTTCGTAATAAATCAGTGTATAATTTTTCCACGAACGAAAATAATGATGATGTGTCTCTTGTACTAAACCGAAAGATGATTTAATACAAAAAAAAAAGTGATTACTTATGTTAAAAGATTTAAAAAATATATATATAAATATGGGAATATTAAATATTAAAATATTAAAACGTATCGTAATTCTATTATCCGAAAATTCCAAAAATTAATCAAATATTTTTCCCTCCTTGGTACTGATATAGGAAACTCCATTGCATTAGTTTTCAAAATAAATCTTGGAATTATTCAGATAATGGGAGTAAAGGAGAAAAGATGGAGGAAGGAGATGGGTACCTGGAATCATTTAATTCTCTGATCAAACGCACGTCGGAACTTCTGTCACTTAGATTCTCGTTAATACTGCCCGAATCGTCGCTATCAAAATCCCTAAAGAACATCTTGATTTGGAATGTCGAAAATTCTAATTTTGTTTGTCCAAATATTAAATAAGAACGACCTGTTCTCCAATAGGATCTTCTTGTAAACATCGATGGCCTCTTGATAATGAGCTCGGAGATAATGAATAGAAGCTAAACTAAGCTGATCTTCTATCACATCCTCCAGCATGTGATGGTATTCCATTAATTTCGCCTCGTTGCCCATTTTATGGGCCAAGTGAAATAACAGTCTGTTCTTCAATTTACTATGCGGGGCATCCTCCAGAATTGTTTGAGCCTCCGGGTACATTCCAAGATAAAAATAACAGCATGCCAGATTTGTCGACGTATCAGCTGGCGTTTCGTCTTTTTTCCGCAAACTTTCGTAAATCGTAGCGGCGCGTCTGTAGTCCCCCAAATGAAAAGCACAATAACCTATCCATAGTTCAGACTTTGGTGTAGTCTCCGAGGTGTTGCTGAATTCCAAAAGTGTCAAAGCGCCCGTGTAATCACGCTTCTCTAGAAATTCTTCCAACTTTGGTATTCGTTTCTCCGACGCGGACTTTCGCACTCCTTCGGAAGAGGCTGGCTTCGCTCTTGACAGTATCTGTTACAAATTTTCGTTGAAAATGTTAAAATAATTTCAGTTTAGAAAGAAGTTTAGAGTGTAAAGTATTGAATGAGTTGGAAAATGATTTTTTTGAAACGCTGTCGAACTGTTTATATTAAAAGAAAAAGAAAATACGACGCACGATGCGATGTTTACCATTTTTAGTCACTGTTGCTAATGGATACAGAATTTCATTGATTACCGTGTGGTCGTAAAAACGAATACGGACATTATCGCTCCGTAGTTTAGACAAAAACCTTTTTTCAAAAAACAAAAAATGTTCAATACGAAACTAAAGTTCCAATATTAGAAAATTGTAGTTTTTGATTCTTTGAGTCCAATAGGTGTCAACAAGTGACAACTTTTTGAAACCTCTATTTAATACTTCTGTAATAAAGAGCTGTTTTTGAAAATGCATTTACGCGAAGAAAGAAAAAAACCTTAATCTTAAAGTATAATATTATTTTAAAACACAAATGCAAGATTAGTAAAATGTAAAATATATAAAAAAATGCTCGGCAAAATAAAAAGATTTTTGCCCCTTAATTTGCACGACGACGAATGGATTTTGAACGAGAAATATCAGTAATTGAATAAAATTCTCCGTGAATCAGAGCTGAAACAATTTGATAGAAAACAAAAATTGTCAGAACGCGACCGACTGTCGTGGAGGTTACATCGCCGGTGGTGTTTGCGTATTTCTTTTCGTAATGTTGGAAGGTGTTAAACATGTTTTATTAGTGCTTTCCGGTAAAGGTGGTGTTGGAAAATCAACGATCAGCACGCAATTGGCACTTGCGCTCAAGGAATCGGGTTTTCGAGTAAGTTTGAACAATTTTTTATAATTGTAGGTTAGATCTCTTACATATAAAAAAAATGTTGCAGGTTGGTCTGTTAGATGTTGATCTTTGCGGACCTAGTGTGCCTTATCTGTTAAATTTGGAGGATAGAGATGTTCATCAATCTTCTGATGGGTAGATAAAATTAAATAAAATATAATTGTTATTCATTGTCGTGAAAGTTGACAAATTTTTTGCAAATTTTTATAAAAGATTTTTATCTATTTTCTTCTGTCTATATTCTTCATGAAACAATTATTTATATATATTGTTGTTACTTTGTTACTTAGATGGATACCAGTGTTTGCAGATAAGGAGCAAAAACTAGCCGTCATGTCAATAGGATTTTTATTAAAAAACAAAGATAATAGTATCGTTTGGAGAGGCCCAAAGAAAACTGGAATGGTTAAACAATTTTTAACTGATGTAGTTTGGCAAAACATTGATTATTTAATTATTGACACACCACCAGGAACTTCAGATGAACATATCACAGTGATGGAAAACTTGAGGTGAGACTGAAGTTTTTTCCTTATTTAAATATTTGTCAGGTTAATTGCAAAAATATTCCATGAATTTGTAATATTGTTAATGTCATGTGCTCTTGGACTCACATGTGACTATGATTAATCATCATGTGACATTCAAATGAAATGTATTTTTTTGTTAGATAAGCATTAGTCATGAGATTGATAAGCTTACATACTTGCATTTGCATGTGAGCTAATGAGGACATCATGCAACATATGTGTAATAATGTTGTCAAAATTAATTATATTTTGTTTTTTTTAAACTTACAGAAATGTGAAGTGCGACGGTGCACTCATAGTAACTACTCCACAAGCAGTTGCAGTTGATGATGTTTTACGAGAAGTAACGTTTTGTAAGAAAACTGGAATTCATATATTTGGCATCATTGAAAATATGAGTGGCTTTGTTTGTCCATCATGTTCAGTTAGTATACGTAGACTGATTATTCAAATAATAGAAGTAAATTTTTCATACATTTCCTGAAAATTCATAACAAATATTAATTATAGGAATGTACAAATATATTTTCCGCGGGTGGAGGAATAGCTCTTTCGAAAATGGTAAATGTTCCATTTTTAGCAAAAGTGCCTATAGATCCACAAGTTGGAAAATTAGCAGAAACTGGTCAAAGTGTTTTGGTAACATTACCTGATAGTCAGGTAGCGCAGGTATTTCGGAAACTAGTCGAAGAACTTACACAGAGCAAGGAAGCATGAAAAATTTGATCTCGTTCCGGTGTTCCCAATAAAATATAGTACTTGCTCGTGATGGCAAAATTAAGTTTAATCTTCAGCACATAGCATTTTTTTTTTTTAATTATTTTGTAATAAATAGACTACGGATTTTTATGCATTTATAGGAAAGTGCAGACATGCATAAAATATGCATATGAACAAAAATATACAAATTATAGTACTTTCTACAATATTTACAAAATCTATTTTCAATCGTGTTTTTAAAAATATGAATTTACATAAAGATCCGCAGTCTAGTAATAAGACTAAATAAGATAAATTAATTTGAGAAAGAACATTTAAGTTTTGATGAAAAATATAATTTCATGACATTATAATAGTTATACAACAATGTAAAATATTCGCATTGTAACAAATAATATATAGGATCGCAAGGAATTCACTTAATTACATTTTATACAAAAGAGGTAGACATAAATACAAAGATTTTTATATGATATATAGGTTTCTTGCACATTGCGACAAATATTGATACATGTGTATACATGTAATCCTGTATTATTGATGGGAACAAGTAAACATATTTTAAAGCTTTTGTACAAAAATGTGAATAGATTAATGTACTATTGTATAATGTATATACATACATCGAAATCTATAAATTTGTGCATCGTTCTATTACAACTCTTTTTTTTTTAAACTCAATGTTATTCAATTATCTACAATCTTCAATTGTAGTACACATGTTTGAAAATAAAAAAATATATTTTCCTTCTATTTTCATATTTATTTATGAAGAAATAATTGAAAAATTAATGGTCCGAAATTCGTTTTAGGTAAGCTGTCCAAAGCTTTTCTTTATATTCTAATGTAGCAGCTAATTTATCTTCTGCTTCGATAATACCTCTACCAACTACAGCTAAGTCAGCTCCAGAATTTAGCACAAATTCTGGAGTATTGTACTGTTGCCCTGTATTGTCGGAACCTTGGGATAATTTTACGCCAGGTGTCAACTGAACAAGCCCCAAATTCGAAAAAATGTTCGATTGACAAACAATTCCAGCTATCATATCCGAACTTTGTGCAATAGTCACTGCACCCGACACGTATTCACCAATAGTTAATGCTCCTTTGGAAGACATTTCCGCCAAGATAAATAAACCACGGGGCTCGCTTATTTTTTGTAAACCATTCTTCAAGCCATCTATAATACTTTGACCCGCGATAGCATGCACTGTAACGATATCTGCCCACTCTGCTATTTTATATATGCCTTTTTCATATTGTAAGGATACCGTATTTCCGATATCAGCAAATTTTCTATCTTCCATTATTAAAAAATTATGCTTCTTGGCTAATTCTTTTAAACGTTTGATGAAATCGTTGCTAAAATCTTCTACTATGTCTACATGTGTTTTGAACAACACTATGTGTGGTCCTGTTAAGTCCGCCAGCTCTATCACAGCATCAGCTTTAGTCAAATCTGCCGCTAAACATATAGTGGACTGCTTTGATTCCATTAGATCAAACAATTTAGAAGCAATTGCGTTTTTAGCTTTGGAAGCACGAAAATGAAATGGAACCTTCAATCGCTTGTCTGAAATTTTTTAAAACAATTAATTCTTTGAACTGAATTATTTAATATTTAAAAATATAATAAATATCCTTTTACCTTGAAGAGGAATAATTGGTGCTTGAAATTTTAATAAATAATCAGTCACATCTTTAACAATTTTGGGAGTAATTTTATTGGTTTCTAAAAGATATGCTAATAGTCTAGTAGTTGTATAGAGACTTTTCACCCTAATTCCATGATTCTCTATATTCTGCTTGCCATTTTGTTCTCTATCAATTACTATAAATGCTTCTATCACCTTTAAACCTTCCTTCCTTAGGATATGTGCCGTTTCTAAAATACTGCTACCACTTGTGACTACATCCTCAATAATCACACAATTGTCTCCTTGCTTAAAATTTCCTTCTATAATTTTCTTTGTACCATACGCTTTTGCCTCCTTTCTTTTAATTAACATAGGAACATTGGAGTCTACGGAAATTAAAGTAGCTAGAGGTAGAGCTGTATAAGGAACACCACAAATCTGTGCTACATCTGGGCATTCTTCTGCAAATGTCCATAACATTTTAGCCAAACGAGCCTGTACATATAAATGCAAATATTTGTGAAATAAATATATAAATTATTACATTAACCCGGGATTATCCACCGGGGGGTCTAATGCAGGTACTAGACCCCCCGATGGGTAATCCCGGGTTAAGAGGTATATGAATATCAACAAATGATTATAATTATTGGTATAATGAAACTTACCATTATTTTTGGATGAGAAACTAATACCCTTAAGTCGAAGTATATTGGAGTTTTTAGACCAACTTTGGTTACGAATTCTCCAAATTTAAACGCGTCTATTTCAAAAAGTGATACAGCCAATTCTTTCAATTCAGCATCCATGGCTTCTAAATTTTTGTTCATGATTTTTATTGTTTATTTAACTACACAATGATACGAGATTGTTGTTTAGTAATTTAGGTTAATCGTACTATACAACGCTTTCTTGATGTAACTATGCACAAGTATCTGTAAATAAAAGTAGACAAAATAGAAACTGCTTTTCAATGGTTTAATTAAAAGTTTAAAAAGAACATAAATAAGGATGACTGATGATAAGCTATAATCACATCGGAAATTGAAATCTGAACAGCGCGATTATACTGCATGGCATTAAAAAGGTTACTCGTAGAGCGCTATAAAATTTCTTATACTTACTTTATTTCCAAAATACTTTCAATTTTGTACAATATAAACTACGAAATAATAATGTTCAAAATAATATACTGTGTTTCACTTTTTGATATACATATCTATGAATCAATAAACACTATTTGCATTTGGATCCATTCGTACACGCTTCTTATCAACCATTTGGTCTCTATAGTCAATCATGTAAGCGTAATTTTGCCTGTTGCGTTAACTATGTAGTGTACAAATCAGTCGACTTCATGTGTGTTTCAATTGGTTAGCACAAAGCTGTGTCGATTTTCGCGTATTTTCCAATTTATTGTCAAATAAATTGTATATAAATCGCTAGATCTGCTTTTTTAGTCGGCAAAAAAAAAAAAAAAGAAGAAAATAGAAATTAGTGAATTTAAAATTTTTAAATCAAATCGAAAGATTAAACTTTAATAAAAATGATAAAGTTGCTGCTTATATATGTATATTAATAAGTAAATTTAAAAAAGTAAATCCTGAAACAAATAAGGATACATTTATGAAGAAAATGAATTCTTTGAATATGAACGTTCATATGGATATGGTTTCGAAAAGAGTATAAAAAAATAAAATAAGGGCGTCAAAGATATTTATAAATTAAATTGATGATATTATGATTCACTTCTTTTTCTGACTGATTAAGAAATCAAGAAACACTTAGACAGGACCGTACCTCCTGTGATTAATAAATTTTAATTCTTCCAGAGTAGATTGGAATAATTATATTTCAATTACCTTCGATTAAATAAGAAACATTCGAAAGTAATATAAAAATATTCCAATAATAAAATTCGAATACAAAAATTATACACGAATAAGAACTCAAACACATATTAATAATATCCTCTTTATTTTTGTTATTCAATATTGCTGTTATAAGTGAAAACACGGTTCTTGTCGAGCCAATTGAATACCGTAAAAATGCATTATCGTATGTGTGATAATATTCAAAATTGAATATTTTTCACACGTTTCCCCTGTTTTTTATTTGTTACCCCAACCCCAAAGACCTTTAACGAATCCTGTAAGACCAGCTTGACCGCCTTTCTTAGCCTGATCGCCAAGTTTCTCATTTAAATCAGGGAATTCTACCATATTAAAAGCTAAATCGAAAAAGAGTGGTTTACAAGGAATAGATTGCATGGATGGTGGCAATTTGTAAACATTAGGTTGCTTTGTAAGAAGTGCACTGTCCTCTCTGTACTCGTGTAAACGTTCATACAGAGGCTTCTTCGTTCTTGTGTATTTATTAATACCAGGTTCTTCTTCTTGTCCATCTTCTAAAACGCTGTGTGCATGTGCTGCATACTTGGCACCTTCTATAGAGATTTCCAGCTTCTCAAGAGCTTTGCTTAACGATTCTGGAAGCACTTCACCATATTCTAATGCATCTTTTGCATGTTTCGCAGATCTTTGATACAAAGCCATAGCTTCTCTCCATCTATGAAGATTTGCCAGTGATTGTGCCATATAATAACATCTGAAGGCCCTGTAACCCTTTGTTTTTGCTTCCTGTTCACGTACAAATTCTTCATCATCCTGTAGTTGTGATATTTCAACAAGATTGTGAAGCGCTGCCTCGTATAATCTTACAATGTCTTGTGGTTTTGTTTTCGCAGAGTCTTCCGCTGCTTTTATTAATGCTAAGTTCCTTTCCAATGTACGAGATAATCTGATATACTGTAAATATGTGATTAAATGCTGTGAAGGAGACAATTTATCATTGTCCTTGTTTTTTAGCTCATTCTTAAACAAGTCTCTTATGGTCGAAATCGCATCTTTACAATCTATCAAATGCGCTTCTAACAAATCAATCTTAGCTTGATTCGTAGCTGCTTTCTCTAATGTTTGATTTAGTCTAGAATCAGCAATTAGGAGACCAGCTGCTCTTGGTGGAACTACACCACAAGACTGGCCACGCCAAGTTACTTCTTCAGTATTTGTTTGTTTTTCTCGAGTTTGAGCTATCAACGAATCTAAATTGGCTAGTAACTCGCCACTTAGTTGTCCTCTCATTTGCATTAAATCATCTATGGCAGTGGTATCTCCTATGTTGTAGGCACAGTATCTAAGGCTTGGAGCAAGCTCCTCGACGCGAGCGTTGTACAATATTTGCTCAGATTCTGGTAGTGCAGAAGCCAACTTTCCATATACCACTTGAGCCTTCTTCAAATTCTCCATTGCTTTTTTCCACAGTTGTAATTCAAAATGTAAGGATCCATGTATCCATGCTACATATGCTTGAGCTTCTAACTTTGTTCTTGCATCGCAGTTAGCATTCTGAAATATATATTTATTATTGAAAAACTAATAATTCTTAACAATGGAAGAATTAAGCTTACCTCTATCAATTCTTGTAATTGTAAGGAATATGTAGCAGCTTTCCTTAGTCTTGATATCAAATGAAACTTCTTTCTTGGTTCTGTGTTAGATTCTTGACGTAATTGCATAGCATAACTCCAAGCACGTTCTGCCATTATTAGAGGAACTTGTAAAAATTTGTCATCTGTAACCATCAAGGTGGTTATATCTCTTCTTTTAAAGTGACGCTTGTCTCCTTGTGGAACTTTTAGAACCTTCCTAAGACGTCTTAGTCTTCTTGAGCAATATCCACGGTATCGTTGGTAATCACCATGCCTCAACCCATGCTGCTGTTGTGCCTCTTTTATTATTTTTAAAACTATTCAATTATTAAGTGATAATATACGATTCATAGAAATATAAATATAATGAAATATAGTTCATGAAAATACAATCATATGAAAATATGAGGATAAAGAATATAAATTAATTATCTGTTCCTTGTATGGGCGTCAATTTGATATACTTGTTTTTAAAATGTGTAAGATTGCAACATAAAACTTAATAATATCTATACCTGAAAGTACTTAATATCCCTATACTTAATACCTGAGACTACTTATTAAAAGACAAATGAGGGTTAATAAATGTCAAATCATGTTTCATTAATGTGAGTATAATCAAACATATAATGTAATAAACATAAATATCAATAAAGAAAAAAAAATATTTATGATGACTCTTTATTCGTAAATTCATAGAAATTATTATTTCAATTTTTGATACGTGAAATTATAAGACCACGAATGTCAAATATAGGTTAAGAAATAGAACATATGGCATTGACAGAACTATTTTTATAAGTGAAAAGTTTTTTGGGAAGGATACTTTCCAACGAGTACGTCGTCTGTTCCACTGGTATTGTGTCATCATTTACTTGATTTTCCTTCAAGGATTCACTAATTTTCTCTTCAACGACCATCGTACTGCAACCACGTATCCAATTTTCACCAAGTTTTTTCAACCACGGATTCAACAATCACAAAATGACTATAGCCATCTGGTACAATTCACATTTCATCAAATAAAATACGGCGGCATTTTTGAATTTATAGTAACGATAACAAAATTTAATTAACAAATTCGAAATAATTTTAATAAATATATTCGAGTACGATAGAAAATACTTTTTTCAAATAATATTTTTGAATATTTGTTAATATTTCAAATAATTTTTCTATACAATATTAAAGCGAGAGAACAAATCATAAATAACAATTTATTTTTCTCTATTTTGTACTTCATACATAAATTTCAATATTGAAATTTATATTAGACTTTTACTATTAAACATAATTCTAATTCTTCAGGTTGTTTAAATTGATTAATATAAAAAGAAAGTTCTGTATAACTACATCCAATTCCAAAAAATTAAGATAAAATCTTTCGCTTTTCAAATTTAATTAAATTAATTACAATCAGTAGTTAATTATAATCTAATGATAAATATTTTTGTACGCATAATGTTACCGATTAATTTTTTAAGAACCTCTGAGTCAATAGTCAAACAGTCAACTGACATTAATAGGAAAGCGAATAATATGGAATTATCAATGAAATTCTCATTTTTTATTGTGATCTTTGTTGTACATAATGGCCTTATCTGGTGTCAAGTTCCTACAATGAATGCAAAACAAATAAAAGATCGAGACATATATCAGCACAAACCAGTGGATGTGGCTTAGCGATGAATCGATGGCAATCACAAAGTTAAGCGTACATTGTAGATTGTGGGCAGCCAGCGCAAGCAAGTCATTTGAAGATCCGTATAAAACTGATAATATGGATAATTATAATTATGAATTTATAATGAATAATCTTTAAAGATTAGAATTTTAATCTGTGTGGATATTGGCTGCTCCTCAGTCCAAACATCGCTGATAAGTAGGTGAATAACATTTTTTTCTCCTTGTTTCTCTTGATAGCGGCAATTACAAATTTATCTACTACTTTTTGATCAGCTTTCCTCTGATCATTTGGTTTGTATTCGTCCTTCTTTTTGCTGAAGATATCGCCTTCTTCCTTCTTCGCGCGTTTCTCGCGTTTCCTCTTGAAATAATCATCGTTGATGTGAGCTGGAATCTTCAGACCAGAAATATTAATACGCGTGGAAGTGGCGATCACATAATTTTGACTCACTCTACGAAGTGGACAAGCGTTGATCAAGAAAGGACCTATTTTAAAACATAATCGTATAAATATCATTTTAGTTTCATTAAATATCTCAAAATACTTCAGTTTATTACAATAAATTCAAATAAATCTTACCTGTAACTAAGAGTAAACCACTCTTAAGTTGCTTCAAGAAAACAACACGTTTTCCTTTATGAATACCAGCAAGTAGGATACAAATAGTTCCTGGTTTCAACGAAGGTCTCAAATAACGGTGATGGTCACGGAAACACTTCTTAGCGTGGTGTACTGTTACCGGGTCTTCGGTAGGATAGTTTGCACGCCGTTTCTTTAATAATACGATTCGTTTCTCTCCATTTTTATCACCACTAATCTTCTTTTCAATCGTGATTGGTTTTTTAGGCTTAACCTATATACATTACATGAACAAAATATTAATATAGGCAAAAATGAATGATTTACTTAATGGTGTTTAACGTACAGTTTTTGGAGTTTTCTTGTCAATGAATTTGTAGATAGCTTTTTTGTGAAACATGCGGGTACGACTAAATCTGTACACACCATTTCCTAAATTGTAATTCCTAGGTCTAATTCGTCCACCCTTTCTACCTTTTTTTGTTTCTGCAGGAGTATTTTTGTTCTCCTGAACTTTTGTTTCTTTCACTTCTATATCGGCCATCTAGAATATAAATGTGAGTTAATTTTAATGTAACTATTACACAAACATTGTAACACATTTATTATTCATTTCAATATTTGTTCTAAATAAATTAATGCTAGCATAGTTAAGAAAAGTAAATTACAAAAATAACAGAAATAGTATCTTATTTTTGTTTTCGTAACTTTTAATTAAACAAATGCAACATGTTCTGTAAAGGTTATGTCACGTTTTCACAAGCTAAATTTTAATACTTAAAACTTAATACTTAAACAAACAGTAATAAATCATTGGATTAAATTTTTTTACAAGATATTGTGATTTTAAAGTTAAGAAAATGTACGTTAATTTTTCTAAGATCAATAAAATATCAAATTTTAACCTCTCCAAACTTAAATTTCGAAACTTTAAGAATATTACAATATTAACAGAGAATATAGTGTTCTTTTTAAAAAAGGATATTTAAAATGTATAAAATTTGATAAAATGTATAATTTTCTTTTATCGCAATAAAAGATTACATCGATTTCACCTTAATCCTGTAGTTAGAAAAACTCCCAGATGTAGTCTTATGTTCCACTTATTGGTTATGTCCAAAATCGATATATGTGACTATCGACATTCGAGTATTGATTTTATGTAATAATCGTTATTAATTTAAATACTAATAGTGAAGAAGAAACATATGATTAAGATAATTTTTTATTATTCTTACAGTTGCAATAATTGATATTTAATTATATTACTATTTTAACCAATAAAAATTATTTCCATAATAAAAAAATAGCAAGAAAGAAATATGCTATATATATATATATATATATATATATATATATATATATATATATATATATATATATATATATATATATATATATATCTCGAAATTAAATAATTAAATTATGCAATTATTAATCATAAAATTTTATTTATTAAAAATAAAATTAGGTACGAACCAAATGAATACAAATAAGTATCTCATTCAAACGAGAGTATGTATGGACATACGGAACATTAAGCCAGGATAGGAAACATTTCCCCATTCGTTAGATTTATTTGAAAAATGTGCTTTTTTGGCAACAAGTAATCGAATTTGTTCTATAAATTTGCTAATTTGTTTTGAAAATCGCTCGGTCTATTTTTATAAATTTTTGAAGAGAGAGAAAGAGAGAGAGAGAGTGAGCCATTCCATGGCGTCACCAGAATTTTAGTTACTAGATTCAAAAATAAATCACTAAATAATTTAATAATTTTTCATATAAAATTTTTCTAAAATATACAGAGTATAATAAGTAATTAATTTCTTCTTTCAGATATAAAATTTGTATTTAATATTTAATACGATTGCGTAATTATAACAACTAATATTGCAATCATAGTTACTTTTTTTCTCTAGTTTGTTATTAAGTTATTTCAAAAGGAATAACTAACATGTAAAGATATAATTTTAATTTAAAATAAAGATAAATTTCAAGGTATGACGATGAAGAAATACGATTTATTAAAATAAATTTCTCTGTATCTTAATTTATATTAGATAATTGAAATGATAAACAATATATGTGTTTAAAATCTAAGTAATATAACATACATGTTTCAGTTTTTAAAATCATAAAAGAAAATGAACATGGAAAAAATAAAGCCTCTTTGTAATAGATTCTATCTTGTCCTACTACACATATCAAGATTTAGTGTCCACCATAAACGAGATACATATATGTATAAACCTAATATATAATGTATTTTTTATCTCACGTTTTCGGAGTTTTATTGTTAGAACCCCTTTACCATTTTCGTGTTACATCCTATCGATTTAGTCAGATTTTGCATCACCATAGACTAGATATCCTATGCTTTTTCATTTTGGGGATCAAGTAGTATAGGCCAACGTATGGTCGATTAATTAGTATAGATTAACGTATGGGCAGACAATTAGTATAGGTCAATGTATGGTCAGGCATTATAGTGTATTAAGCAAGTAATAGAAGTCAACGTCTGACTTGACATAAACAAGTAGCACAAGTCAATGTATGGTTAGACATAAATAAGTGGATTTGCCACATATTTCTCGTTTTCATCGAATTAACGATAGCTGCTTGTTCTTATCGTTATATGTAATACTTCATAAAATGAAAGGATCTTCGAAACAGATACATTCTCGAAGTTAAAATTTTATATCTTTATATCTTTTCACATCTCTCACAATAGTTTTCATTTCACCAGGAATTGTAGTCCAAAATAATTTTAAGAAACAATTAAAAATTAAGTTAATTAAGCATTACTTTTAAAAACAATGAAGTATAAATGGTTATATATTTAAAATACGTTTAAATATAATTAAATATGTCTAAACATATTTAATATTTTGATGTATTAAAATAAAATCAACTTAATTGTTCTACAAATTTTTTTCACGAAATTATAACAGTTTAAAATATTGACAATTTTTTATTTAGTATATGAATGTTTTCATTCTTTTTTTTAGAATGTCTCATGAATTTTGTGTATTTGATTTAGACCAGAATCTTTTTATTTTTTATTCCAAATTATCATTTTGCGTGAAATGCACGATTACAGCGCTCCCACGGTGAAATAGGCAATACAGTTTCTACGATTCTCGAACGTAATCGATATTTCTCGATTTTTAAGCGGGAGAGCACCTTTAATGGCGGAAGGAAACACGTCTCGTCTGTAAAGAACAAAGTATTGTCTAGAAGAATAATACAGAAAAAAGTATCATTTAAAAGTTCTCAGGTCATCTAACAAAAATTTAAATCAATTGTTGTTAGATTTGCGTTAGTATTGTGAATTTTTAAAACATACACTTTTAGCTTCAGCTCAAGGTAAGATTTAACCAAATAATTGTTACATATAATTTTCAACAATTAAACAAATAATAGCATATAAACATTTAAATAGAACATACTATGCTAACAGTTATTTATAATTTTATACCAAAATTTAATTTCAATTCTAACCATAATAAATATTGTAACCTTGTAATATTTTGTACTTTTTTATGATATGTATACATAATATGCTCATATTGCATAATTCTTAACAATTTTAATACTATATTCAACAATAATTTAATAAAGATATACGTATTTAATAGCTAAAATAATATATCTATTAATCTCAGTTTAAAGTATTGACAATTTTTCATCAGGTGTGTGAATATTTTCATTTTTTTTAAACAATTTCTCATGAATTTTGTGTATTTGATTTAGACCAGAATTTTCTATTTTTTATTCCCAGTTAACATTTCGTGCAAAATGAGCGATTGCAGCGCCCTAGCGGTGAAATACGCAATATACTTCCTCCGATTCTCGAATATATCGATATTTCTCACGATTGATCTTTAAGCGGGAGAGCATCTTTAATGGCGGAAGGAAGCTCGCTTCGTTTGTAAAGAACAAAGTGTTATCCAGAAGAATTATGCAGAAAGAAATATCGCCCAAAAGTTCTCAGGTAAAAGTACAAATCAATAGTTGTTAGATTTGTGTTTGTATTGTGAATTTTTAAAATAAAACGTGCATTTTTGTTTCAAATCAAGGTAAGATTTAACCTAATAATGGTTACATATAATTTTCAATAATTAGAGAAATAATGGCATATAAACATTTAAACAGAATATATCACGCTAAAAGTTATTTATAATTTTATACCAAAATTTACTTTCAATTCTAACAGTACAAATATTGTGATCTTGTAATATGACTATATACATATGTATATAACTTTTACTTCTATTATGTAACATTTTCTATTTATTCGTTGATTCTTTAACTTTACACTGCGTAATTCTTACAACAATTCTAATAATTATGTTAACAATAACTTATAAAAAATGATTTAATAGTTAAAATGATAGTTTTGCTGCGTAATGTAATGAAATTGTTCAATTTTCAAATAAAGTAAAACGTGAAAGGTCTTGAAGCTCGAAATTCGAAGTAAAAAACAACAACACGAACACAATATTTATGTTCGTCTTATTTATTGTACCTGTTCGAATAGGATCATCTCATCCCCTACTACTTTTTCAATTGTAGGACGACACGTCGCAGGGAGTCATTCGGCCGTGGAATTTCATGACAACAACACGTATTACATTGCATTAGGTTCGTAACTTTTTCTGATCTATCGGTGGCGTCCTTTCGATAGCGTTGCTTCTTCAATACTCATTTACTTTCATTTATACTTCATTCGTAGTATCGTTTAATTAATACGCGTATTTAACAATTAATTGAGTATTACGACAACGAAATCGTGTAATGCTTTGAAACTTTTTGCACCAATTTTTCTTCATTCGTCAATTTCAGTCTTACGGTTACCGATAGCTTGTCTCGTATGCTTTTTAAACAGAATTTAAAGTTGATTATTGTTTCACTGTTGAATATTTGCTTTCATTTGACATATTTATTCTAACTTTTGGTTTCTTTTTGTGCAGGTTGCAAAGATAGCATAGACTGCCAGACGCTACGATTATTAATGAACAGTCTGATAAATTTTCAGAAAATTGGTAATATTTTATTACATTCTAGGTAACATTTGCTATATAATTTGTATATATTTGAAATTTAATTCACAATACCTAATTTCGTAATTATATGGGATACAAGAATGAAAATGGAAAAGATTAAATCAATTAATATTTTATTTCGAATATGAAGATCGTAGTAGTTTAATGGTATATACTTTCAAATGGATATATATTCTTGTATTAGATTATTAAATTCAATGTTTTTGTACTTTACTATACTATACTTTGCTACAATATGCTTACTTTTTCCAAACACTACATATTTAATTATTCTTTGTAATTATTCCAGAAAAATAGCAATGTTTTCTAAATGAACGTACTCCTTGCCCTTCCTCTACTAATCAGCTTTATTTTCAGAAAATTTTTGTGACTGCGCGCAATGCAATTAGTAGACTCAGTGTTTGTTGTGTAATATTTTAATACTTGTCTGAGCGAAATGGCTCTTATTAATTTATTTAAATTTAATTCGCAAAGTTAGAGCCAGTGAGTTCGCCGATTGTTACTTAAACGCACGCGTTGATAGTCTTTTATTTTTTTTTTCTCATGTTTTTTCATGGTCAATACTTGTTTTCGGTATTAGAGTCAGTGCTCAAGAGGATAAGGCCTCTCCAGGAGATCAAGATCGTAAATAATTTCATATATTGTTCTTCAATTTATTCAATTTTTCAAATTTAACAACAAAGTATAATGTTTGTTGTTTTGATACAGACGCTTCACATCAGCAACAATTTTTTGGTAAATTCCAACGATGACTCTAAAGCCAAGAATGTAAGAATCTTTCATTATCACCAACTTAAGATTTTGCTTTGCTTTTAAACATAAATTCTAATGTTTAATGTTTTGTTACAGATTTTCTACACTCTCCACTTCCCCTAATTTTCTAAGGATCTTATGAAAGCTAAAAATGTAAGTACTTTAGCTTGTTGTACTTGAATTCTATTCTCTATAGTTTTTATTGAAGTCAAATGTAAAATTATAATTATAAAATAAAAACATTTGAAACTATTACCCCCAATTTTTCATCATTATAAAAATTTAAATTTTCACAAATAACTGTGTCTTTAGAAACAAAATGCTTTATGTTTTTCAGGAAATATTTCACGGCGTTCACTTCTGTTGTGGAATTCTCAGTGATATCTACTTGAAGAGGATCTTCACGATAACTTTTCCTGCTCCAGTGCAGCATCGATGATAACATTCTTCACATCTGTCCTGTGAGTCGCATGCATTTATGTTCCTCTGGTCACTCAATCATGTCGTAGGACGAAAGGTCCGAATCGACACGGGTGGCTGGTTGTATACGTAGAATTTTTGATGAGCATAGTGACCGCGGGTATATTTTATACCCGTGAGTAGTAACATTTTTTTAAAGTTTTTATGTATTAGATTAGGATAGGGCTTCCTGCACATCGCGATTTCAACAAATAGTTTAAATATATATTTTTTATGTAGTTTAAATATAGTTATAATAATTACTTGTAGAATCAAAATATCTTCAATATAAATGTTTGTAAAAGTAAAATATCCATATGAATATCTGTTTGAATAGATAAATAATATCTATTATCTTCATAGTAGAGAAGACGGATACCCTCCGACTTCGTTGCTATGAAAGATGCAGTTATTACTTATTGATATCTGTAATATATTTTGTTATAGTAATTAATAATAATATAGTAATTATTATAATAATTTCAAATTTAATTTTCTTTTTTATAATAGTATTATTTGATTGAATTGATTAAGTTTTATAATTATGAACTTTAGCAGAACTTGAAATATAACAGGTCAGATTTTTTTCCGTAAAAAGATGTATAAAATTTTATGTGCAAGAAGATGCTTCGCGATAGGCAGACTTTTGAATCAAAGCGACACTAAGTTTGAACACTACTTTCTCATTTTCGGAAATGCGCTTTGATGATGAAGTCGCCTGAGATTATTTCTATTGATATTTAATTCGATGTCAGTTGTTTGACTTTAATTGTTAGAGTGTTCATAATATCTTTTTTAACAAATTCAAGTCTTGTTCATTATCTTTATTTTCTTGCATTTTCAATAATTTCTGGAAGAGTAGAGTCATTACTGATTGAAATAAAATAATGCAATAGTCCGTTAGATACAAATTACATGAGCTAATTATTTTTTTAGTTCAGGATTTTCAGGTTTAACCCCTTCCGTGTTCATTGTCAGGATCTCACTCATGTGCCCAGGTGCTACTTGGGTGGGTGAAAGACACTGGGTACGATGACCATAGTCTGTAATTTTATAAAAAGTTTCTCAGCAACTGACAATGTGTTAGCGTATCGTGCACGACGTATTTTCCGCATGTGTGTGTTTGGTTAGGATGTGGAATTGCGTCGTTTTTATTGTTCCATTCATAACAAGTTAAAATATTTAAAATATTTACGCACTAATTTAAAGAATTATAAATTTATTATCATAATACGTAATAAATACACTATAATTATATTATTATTATTATAACTATATTATTAATTATAATAATGATGCTACGTCAATTTGCACATGTAATTTCTATAAAAATTATGAGTATATCTTTTCTCAGTTATTAATATTTCATATACAGCTGTAAATATAAACGTGTTAATCGCGTTTTACGCAATGTTCGCTAGCCATTGTCAGTCGATTTCAGGAAAATGGTACGTAAATTAGAGTATGAATGTTGTGTGCTAAACTCGGGTGTCGGAGGTGTCCCGGGACGTCCTCTCTAGTTTAGGCTGCGCCCGGGTAGTATGTGTGAGAACCGTGGAGTGAGTGTGTTGGTGTGTCTGTTCTTTTGTCATCTTTTAAATA
>NW_025110195.1:132111-134279 GCF_011392965.1 Frieseomelitta varia | reverse complement strand
CCCGGCAAACTGCCACGAAGAGGGTCACAACAAATGGCTTCTCATCCTCTGGATCATTTGAATGATTCCAGAGCATGGGAAGTCATTCTCGTCACTACTTTGTCGCTATGCTCTTTTAGTATTTGTAGTTGTATTTTTTTTTTTTTTCTTTTCCATCATCGTTTATCATGGTTTTGGGCAAATCACCAAAATGATTTTTCTTTGTTAGTGTTGCGAGAGATCGATTACGGGTTGAATTAGAGTTGCGAAACAATTTCGCGCCTGTTTATTAGCGTTGTGAGAAATTGATTATGGTTTACAGTAGAGTTGCGATGAAATGATAATCGTGTTTGCTTTAGAGTTGCGAATGACGACACCGCGATTGTCTTTAGCAATTTTGACTGTGAATTTTCGAAGTATTGTTTTAGAGTTATCTTTCTATTTTTAAATTAGATTATGGAGTCATTGCTATTAATTAATTTCAGAGTGTTAGAGCATTTGAAGTAGCACTTTATTCATATGCATTGTTAATAATAATTTTCATTGAATTTGGTTTTAGAGTTAGTGTTGCGATAATGAGTGATCGTGTTTCTTGAAGTAGTATTGCGTTTATAAAATACCCAGATTCTTCCATTGGATTCGTAGAAAGTTGTTCTTGTTTCTGGTGCAGAGATGGTCATTCATCAGCAATCTCTAACATGGTCGTACTTGACGTGTCGCAATTATTAGTAGTATTGTAGTAGTATTGCAATTATTAGTAGCATTGAAGTAGTACATTTCTGAAGATGCATAAATCAATAGCACGAAAGAACCAAGTAATTGCACCAAGATCTTTAGTTTCAAAAAGAGATACGTTTTTATTTTTTAAATACACATAGACCAATATCGAATGTATATATAAAAATTAATAGCATTAATAGCATATTTTCCATTCTAAAACCACTTCGTTTTATCTCACGATGTTCCTTTTTATCTATAACCGCGTTAAAAGATGCAGCCATGTTACGTAGAAACGCTCTAAGCCCTAAGGAGATACTTAACATGAGAATGCGTGCATCCGAACCGCAAAGCAGCTCGCCTCTCTGTGAGAAGAAACGTTCTCCACTTTCTGCGAATCCTTGCCGATTATGCAAACGATGCATTTCATTGAAATGTTCGACATTCCTGCGGAGACGATACCGTTCAAACGTTGCATGTCACTGCATATAACCCTTTTGCCTTTGCAAATCTTCCTAATACACGGTTTTTTAAATGATCATCGTTCTCATTCAGAGATCACCATTGTTGTGTTCCTTTTATGCTACTTTTTTTCACGTTTTCGAGAATATAGGTAATTAAAAAAAATAGCTTCGAAGTAAAGTTACTTTATATATTGTTATATTATATAAAATATTTTATATTTTTATATTTTTATATTTTAAATTACATTATATTTTAAATATTTTATACATTCTCTTATGTTTCATTTTTTTTTTTTTTTTACATTTTAAAATATCCTACAAGTATATAAAAATTCATTTCAGTCTATTTATAATGCAACGATAGTAAGTTTTCTTCTAAATTATAGAATTCTTTCTCTGCATTTAAAGAGATTACGAGAAAAAGGGTGAATGTTAAATTCAACGAATTTTGATGATAAAATAATATATTTAATAAAATAAAATAGTAAAGACTCGTATGGAATCTATAATGATTCTTAATCATGCTATAATCTCTGAATTATTATATTTCAATTTTACATTCAATTTAGCAAACAAAAAGAATCTGTAGTATTTTAAGAGAATTTAACATTTAATCGAAGTATAATCTACAGTAATAAAAATTTTGTATTATTTCGTTTAAGTTTAAAATATTTTTTAATTTTAGGGAAATATAAATCGAAAGAATACTAGTTAGTAAATTATTACAAGGTTCGGGTAATTGTAATTTGCAAAATTTAATTTATTTCATTGTTAATAGCAAGTTTTATTAATATTTACAGTTTACAATGTTAAACTTATGAAATTTCGTTAATAATATTAATTTAATTATACAGAACGTTGGGTTTAATTATACAGAACAAGTTTTACTTTTCTTACTTTACTTTGGAAAGAGGACTTTGAAAAGGGATGAAGATTAACAGATAGGTTATAATTTAGAATTATACATTTAGAAGAGGAAATTTAAGATAAAGTTTTATTAATATTTAC